>NC_134696.1:17483924-17774272 GCF_050947455.1 Rhinoderma darwinii | reverse complement strand
GGGCCAAGGTCTCCTCACCGTCCACCTGTGGCACAGGGAAAAACTCTGGAAGGGGTATTCCAAACGTAGATATTCATGGCATGTCAACATAACAGTCTGATAGATGTGGCCCCCACTCTGGGACCCGCACACCTATATCGAGAAAGGGGGTTATCTGAACCCTATTTGACCTGGCACTGCAACCGCAGAGTCCAGGCAGGACTAGCGGAGGGAGGGTCGTGCATGCACGCGGTTATCTCTATTCTGTTGAGTGGGAGTTACGGGAAATAGCCGAGCAGCGCTTGCTCATTTATTTCTGGAATTCCCATTGACCATAAGGGAGAGAACTGCGCACATGCACGTCCCGCATCTGTGGTGTTATAGGTAAGAGAATCAAAAGTAGGTTACTAGGAGGTAATTTCATAACTCCCTCTGACACAGAAGATACATCTGATTTGCATAGGAAATGCAGATCTTTGGCCATCAAAGGATGTCCACTGTCTGACAAATGTTTAATTGGCTCTTTCCTCACCAAGGTGCGAGATGTGCTGATTAAGGATTTGTCACTAGGGCTGACCAAACATCCTGACCAAACATCTAAAGCTATGCAAATGGATGCCTGTGGTGTGTCTGTCTGTGGACCAGGAGAAACATGGGAGAATGGCATGGTGTTCAAAGAAAGTATGATACATCAAGGCAAACCCCGTCATAATTTATATTTGAAATGACCCACATAGCTAGTTATGATCAGGGAAAATAGCCCTCATATATATGTCAAATTCAGATCCCTACACTCAGAGGAACTACCTGGGATTGGCTATTGGCTAAAAACATGGGCCTATTATAGTGGTGTTTGATATGCCCTGGTTGGTAAATGTCTGCACAGGTGAATGCAGGTAATATTATATTTCTAGGGGATTCCTGCAAGGACACATGATCACTTTTATGTTTCTCTATAGAAATACAACTGTGTAATGGGAGGAGTATGCTTCATTATCATATGAACAGCCTCCTCTCAGTGACATCACCAGCCAGTGAACTGGAGGGAAAAAACTGGGTTTAAAATGCCATGAGAAGTGAGGGTCAGTGTCAGTCGTTGGGGATCCATATCTCGGTTGGAGTGACTGCCCATATTTTCAGCTGTCCCCACAGCCAGGATATCGCCGCTGTACATCAGTAAGGTTTTGTTCTGTTTTATTTTATCCCTTTTATTTTCATAAACTGTTTGATTGCATTGTAACTGTATGTATATTTTTTATCTTTTATTCTGACAACTATTTTATGTATTGCACTGCACTATTGTGTATTAAATCTGAAATATTTATAAGTCTCTTCCTTGTAGTCTTACAGAACTTAATCTTCCGAAGGTGAGGAACGTTACCTGTATTTTATGTTCAATTTAGATAACCTGTGTTATAGGAACTGGTGTTAAGGGAACATAGAGACTTAGGCCCCTATTGCCTAGATAAGTATAGGCGGTGGTAGCATACTGTGGTATAAATTATTGGGGTGTTGGAAACTATGGGAGTAATTTAGCATAATCCTGTCATCTAGAGTAGGTGGGCGTGGATTTATGAGGTAAATTAATAAACTTAGTAGTGTAGTTCACCCCTGTGACGTGACCTGAGATCGGCGATCGTCACAGATTGGTGGCACAGCGGTGGGATAGTGTTATTGTCATTTACACTGTTAAAGACGTTAAGTGTTTTGTTTAAGAAATTAACCTTTACACTTAAGGGCTGGAGTATCCTTGAAAAGCATACAACAGTCCACAAGGAAGAACTCAGTGCATACTATTTGTCAGCTAACATACACACGTGCAAAACAGTTTCCCTTCCCCTTCTTGTTTTTTCTTTTCTTTCTTTTATTTTGAAAAAACCGCTGATAAGATGGCAGAGGTGTATAGAAATAAGAGGAAAGATGAACTGCTAGTCCTCTGTGAGGAGAGAAGGCTGGACGGAACGAACAAAAGTAAAGCGGATCTGATCCAAGCGTTGGTGGCAGATGATACACAGCTCCACCATCCCGAGGGACCAGAGCAGGAAACTTCAGCCTCAGAGGAACGGACAGGAGACTCCAGTCAGGAACTGGCTGGGCATGGCAGTACCAGCAGTACCAGGTCTCAAAACGGTATGGAGTCTTCTCTTTCTCTAATCCTCCAGCAGATTGGCAACTGTGATCCGAATATGCGGATGCAACTGGTGATGCAAGAGCGCCAAGCAGAGCGAGAAGCTGCACAACGCCAAGCAGAGTTTGCACAACGCCAAGCAGAGTTTGCAGAACGTCAAGCGGAGCGAGAAGAACGCCAGGCAGAGCGGGAGTACCAGCTCAAGTTGACCCAAATGCAGCTGCCAAGTGCTTCATCCTCGCCTCAGAGTGAGTCCACAGGCACAATCAACCTTAAACCCCGTCTAGAGCGTTTCCCTGTCATGGAGAAAGACGGCGATCTGGATGTTTATTTGAAAGGTTTTGAAAAGGTCTGCAGACAATTCCAACTGCCACCTGCAGACTGGGCTAAGTATCTGACTCCAGGGCTGAAAGGCAAAGCTCTGGAGGTGTTTGCAGCCCTGCCCACAACTATCGATCAAGATTATGAGGCTATTAAAAAGGCCTTAATCCAACGATTTAACCTCACCCCAGAGGTATACAGGAAACGATTTCGGGCTTTGCAGCGCACGGGTACTGACAGTTACTCAGACCTGGCCGATGGACTAAAGAACCCCTTCAGGCAGTGGACGGAGGGATTAGCTGTCAACACCTTTGAAGATTTGGAGGATCTGATGATCATGGACCAGTTTCTCCACACCTGTCCTATGGAAGTACGACAGTTTATTTTGGACCGTGAGCCCAAGACCCTGGATAAAGCTGCCCAGATAGCGGATGTATATGCCGCCAACAGAGCGCCAGAGGCGCGAAAGCCTGCTGTTCCAGGCTGGAAAGGGGGAAAGCCCCCTATTAACACTTTTGCCCCTACTCGCAGATCACCAGGAGGTGTTGCCCCTGCCCCACTTCCCAGGCCTGCTGTTGATAATCGCAGGTGTTTTGGATGCAACCAAGTGGGGCATATCAGCACTGCTTGCCCAGAGAAGAGGAAAACTACCCCTTTGCCCAAACCATCTATTTTGTCCCCAGCAGTTTTGTTTGTGGGTGGGAGGGAGAGGGCATCTTGTGACAATTTACAAGCGGTCACTGTGGGCAAGACGGTTACCATGGGACTGAGGGACACTGGTGCCGAAATGACTCTTGTCCACCCAGAGCTTGTTTCTTCAGAAGACATTATCCCAGGAAAAACTCTAACTGTTTCTGGAGTTGGTGGTCTGATCCCGGCCTTACCCATGGCACGAGTTTACCTGGATTGGGGGGCGGGAAGAGGGATGATGGATGTGGGAGTGACGGATAAAATCCCCACTAATGTGTTACTAGGAACCGATCTGGGACGTTTAGTCTCCAGATATATTTCTTCAGACCTTGAGGAGGACTCTAGCGTACTTGCTGCCCCATGTGTGTCACCGCAGGTAGTATATGATAATAATGAAACTGTCAATACTATGGAATGTGATGACCCTGTGTCCAGCAATGTTATAGACTTACATAATGCTTCTGTGCTTAGTGATAACCTAGACTCATCTAACAATGCATTGGATATAGACTGTATAACTAGCAATGATGTAGGTGATTGTATAGCGTCAGATAATGATTTGTGTGTAGATTTAGTAGCGGAAAACGTCATAAACATGCATGAAATCCCTTTCACATGCACACACACACCAGTACACCAAGACGGGGAGAATGTTGTGTCCATTTCTCCTGTGACACGCAGTCAGGGTGCCTGTAACACAAACCTGTGTCTGGGTTCTGGGCCCCCTACTGTGTCTGCTACAGAGGAAGTGGGGACAGCTGACAGCCCGCAGCCAGCGGCAGAAGTTAGTCAGAATGTGTTGCTATCAGCCAGTACAGACACAGAATGTCAGTTGTTCCAGACGGCCCTACGCACTGACGATAGTCTGCAGAAGCTGCGACAGCTGGCTGATCGGACCCCAGAGGAGGGGGACACTGAAAAAATAACCTGGGACCAGGGGAGACTGTATAGACAAAGTATTTCCACTGACCCCCAGCAGGATGCATTAAAAGACAGGCAACTAGTGGTGCCACGTCAGTTCAGGGAACAACTCCTGCGGGTGGCTCATGAGATACCACTAGCTGGTCACCTAGGGATAAGTAAGACTAAGAGTCGTTTAAAACACAATTTTTACTGGCCTGGCCTGGGGAATGATGTGACAGATTACTGCCGTTCCTGTATTGTGTGCCAAAGGATGGGGAAGTCGGGACCTGTGCACCGGGCCCCCCTCATTCCTTTGCCCATAATTGATGAGCCTTTTCGACGGATTGCTGTGGATCTGGTAGGGCCCTTGGCCATACCCAGCAGTTCTGGAAAGCGCTTTATCCTGACGGTAGTGGATTATGCCACACGTTACCCAGAAGCCATAGCATTATCCTCCATCAGGGCTGATAAGGTAGCAGACGCCCTTCTGACCATATTTTCCCGTGTAGGATTTCCCAGGGAGATGCTCACAGATCAGGGGACCCAGTTTATGTCAAATTTGATGCAGTGCCTCTGTAAGAAAATACAGGTGCAACACCTGGTGGCCAGCCCTTACCATCCTCAGACTAATGGTCTGTGTGAAAGGTTTAACGGGACCCTCAAGCAGATGCTACGAATGCTTGTGGCGTCCCAAGGGCGAGACTGGGAGCGTTATCTCCCGCACCTGCTATTTGCTTACAGAGAGGTACCGCAGGCATCAACCGGTTTCTCACCCTTTGAGCTCCTGTATGGAAGGAGGGTACGGGGACCCCTAGATCTCATGAAAGAAGCATGGGAGGGAGAATTGGTTACACCAGAGGTCTCTGTGATAGATTATGTCTTGAAATTCAGAGAGAGGATGCAGGAACTGACAGGCCTAGTACATGAGAACATGGTGCAGGCACAGGCAAGTCAGAAGAGGTGGTATGATAGGAATGCCCGAGAGAGAGTGTATGCGGTGGGTCAGAAGGTATGGGTACTGGTCCCTATGACCCAAAACAAACTCCAGGCGGCATGGGAAGGCCCATATCCAATTCATCAACGCCTCAACGATGTGGACTACGTAGTCACGATCGATCATGTTCGCAAGAAACACAAAGTTTTTCATGTGAATATGATCAAGGCGCATTATGACCGGGATATGTGCGCTCTGCCAGTCTGCAGTTTGCCAGAGGAGGGAGAAAGTGAAACACTGCTGGATTTAGTGGCTTCCGCAAAGGAGATAGGATCCATTGAGGATGCCGTAGTCAATTCACAGCTGTCTGAGGGTCAGAAGTTCCAGCTGCAGGAGGTACTTAACCCCTTCCTTGCCACTTTTACAGGGAGACCTGGGAGAACTCCGCTAGCAACTCACCATGTAGACACGGGGCATCACCAACCTGTTAGGCAAGCAGCTTATAGAGTTTCCCTAGAAGTGAGGGCTGACATGAAGAAAGAAATAGAGGAAATGTTAGGGCTGGGCGTGATCCAGGAGTCTCAAAGTGCCTGGGCGTCACCTGTAGTGCTTGTCCCCAAAAAGGACAAGACAACACGATTTTGCGTGGACTACAGGAAGTTGAATACCATCACTGTGTTTGATGCGTATCCAATGCCCCGCATAGATGAGCTTTTGGATCAGCTAGCCGGTGCCCGGTACCTAACAATTATGGATTTAAGTCGGGGGTATTGGCAAATCCCTATGTCCGTGGAAGCGCAGGAGAGGTCCGCTTTCATCACCCCCTTTGGACTCTATGAGTCCAAGGTAATGCCCTTTGGTATGAAAAACGCTCCTGCCACATTCCAGCGCTTGGTGAACAAGCTGTTAGAGAAGTTTGAAGGGTTTGCTGTCGCTTACCTGGATGACATTGCTGTATTCAGTCAGACCTGGGAGGATCACCTGACCCACCTGTCACAGGTGCTCAGGCGTATCCAGGATGCAGGACTGACCATCAAGCCTGGAAAGTGTCAAATCGGCATGACCGAAGTGCAGTACCTCGGGCACAAGGTGGGTGGAGGGACACTAAAGCCAGAGCCAGGAAAGGTTGATGCAATTTCTGCCTGGCCCACTCCTAAGACCAAAAAACAGGTTATGTCCTTTTTGGGGACCGCAGGATACTATAGAAAGTTTGTTCCTAACTATAGTTCCCTAGCAAAACCTTTGACAGACCTCACAAAGAAGAAACAGCCTCAAATAGTTAATTGGACTGCCGACTGCGAGAGTTCTCTGTCAGCTTTAAAAGCTGCCCTTGCTAGCTCCCCAGTCTTGCAAAGCCCGGATTTCACTCGTAAGTTTGTGGTGCAGACTGACGCCAGCGCCTATGGGCTAGGCGCAGTGCTCAGCCAGGTAAATCCAGAAGGGCATGAACATCCAATAATGTATTTGAGCAGAAAGCTTCTACCGAGGGAGGTTGCGTATGCCACTGTAGAGAAGGAATGTTTGGCCATTGTATGGGCCTTGCAGAAATTACAGGCATACCTCTATGGGCGCAGATTTACCGTAGTGACCGACCACAACCCACTTAGTTGGTTGCACAGGGTAGCAGGTGATAACGGGAAGCTGCTGAGATGGAGTTTAGCCTTGCAACAATATGATTTCACTATCCAGCACAAAAAGGGCAGTGAGCATGGCAACGCAGATGGGTTATCGCGCCAGGGGGAAGCTGCGGAGATCGGCTTGGGATATTGATGGCTATATCAATGATCCCATGCCATGTCTTAAGGGGGGAGGTGTGGTGTTATAGGTAAGAGAATCAAAAGTAGGTTACTAGGAGGTAATTTCATAACTCCCTCTGACACAGAAGATACATCTGATTTGCATAGGAAATGCAGATCTTTGGCCATCAAAGGATGTCCACTGTCTGACAAATGTTTAATTGGCTCTTTCCTCACCAAGGTGCGAGATGTGCTGATTAAGGATTTGTCACTAGGGCTGACCAAACATCCTGACCAAACATCTAAAGCTATGCAAATGGATGCCTGTGGTGTGTCTGTCTGTGGACCAGGAGAAACATGGGAGAATGGCATGGTGTTCAAAGAAAGTATGATACATCAAGGCAAACCCCGTCATAATTTATATTTGAAATGACCCACATAGCTAGTTATGATCAGGGAAAATAGCCCTCATATATATGTCAAATTCAGATCCCTACACTCAGAGGAACTACCTGGGATTGGCTATTGGCTAAAAACATGGGCCTATTATAGTGGTGTTTGATATGCCCTGGTTGGTAAATGTCTGCACAGGTGAATGCAGGTAATATTATATTTCTAGGGGATTCCTGCAAGGACACATGATCACTTTTATGTTTCTCTATAGAAATACAACTGTGTAATGGGAGGAGTACGCTTCATTATCATATGAACAGCCTCCTCTCAGTGACATCACCAGCCAGTGAACTGGAGGGAAAAAACTGGGTTTAAAATGCCATGAGAAGTGAGGGTCAGTGTCAGTTGTTGGGGATCCATATCTCGGTTGGAGTGACTGCCCATATTTTCAGCTGTCCCCACAGCCAGGATATCGCCGCTGTACATCAGTAAGGTTTTGTTCTGTTTTATTTTATCCCTTTTATTTTCATAAACTGTTTGATTGCATTGTAACTGTATGTATATTTTTTATCTTTTATTCTGACAACTATTTTATGTATTGCACTGCACTATTGTGTATTAAATCTGAAATATTTATAAGTCTCTTCCTTGTAGTCTTACAGAACTTAATCTTCCGAAGGTGAGGAACGTTACCTGTATTTTATGTTCAATTTAGATAACCTGTGTTATAGGAACTGGTGTTAAGGGAACATAGAGACTTAGGCCCCTATTGCCTAGATAAGTATAGGTGGTGGTAGCATACTGTGGTATAAATTATTGGGGTGTTGGAAACTACGGGAGTAGTTTAGCATAATCCTGTCATCTAGAGTAGGTGGGCGTGGATTTATGAGGTAAATTAATAAACTTAGTAGTGTAGTTCACCCCTGTGACGTGACCTGAGATCGGTGATCGTCACAGCATCTATCAGACATTTATGGCATAACCGGCGGAAATACCATAAATGTCTAAGTTGGGAAAACCCCTATAAGGAACCTAATCGCTTAAAGGGGTTATCCTATTTTACACATTTATGGTAAATCCACGGGATATGCCGTAAATAGGGAGATGGCTGAGCACTGTTTATAATCGGCAATGAGGGTCACAGCCCCGTTTTCTTTATAGGTGATGGACATACTATGGAAATGCCATAAATGCTATGTGTAAAATGCAAATAAACTTATAACTAATGCTGCGGCTCCTTCATCCTGAGGATTAGTGGGGGTTCCGGCAGTCAGAGCACTTCAGATGGTGGGAGAACCCCTTTAGGGCAGGAATACACACGGCTTATACAGGGCAGATACGCTACGTCAAGCTGCGCAGCATATCCGTCCTGAACACCGCAGGGAATGCCATCCGAAAACCTGCCCCCCGTTTTTTCGGGCGTAAATTCTGCGGCGTAATTAAGCGCACATACTTACCCCCTCTCTCCTCTGACGTCTGCTCCGGCCTCCCTGGATGATGTTGCAGGCCATGTGACCGCTGCAGCCTGTGATTGGCCTGCTACGTCATCCAGGGAGGCCGGACTGGAGACGAAGCAGGGAACTCTGGGTAAGTATAACTTTATTATTTTTTATTCTTAAATGCGATTTTTGAGACGGAATCGCTGTGATTCCACCGCAAATATGGCAACACACACCACTCTGTTGCAGGTTCAAGCACCCCATTGAATTCAATGGGAAAACCCGCAACAGAAGAGCTGCGATTCCGCAGCATTAATTGACATGCTGCAGCTGAAGAAACCGCACCGCAGGTTTATGTGCGTTTTTTGGCTGCATTTTTCCGCAGAGTGGGGACAAGATTTGTTGAAATCCCACCCACACTGCTGCTAATATAATACGCTGCGGATTTTCCGCCATGAATCCATTGCGGAAAATCTGCAGTGTTTACGCTGTGTGTGTTCCTACCCTTAAGGTACAATGCAGGTCCTATCGAATTAATAATCTGGGACCCCCACCGATTGTGAGTACGGAGGGTTCTTCTTCACTGCACCCCTTCCCCCCGGCAGTGAGAAGGACATTAAATGGAGCAGCTGCGGCAATGTCTAGGAGACTGATGGAAACAGCTGAGATCTGTACCTGTTTGTTTCCATTATTTCCATAGACTTTAAATGGAGGTTCAGCGCGCATGCTCGACCACCGCCACATTATAGTCCTCCTCACTGCGGGGGGCGCCAGACACAACCCATGGAGGGAGGCCCATGGGTTTTTGCTGAAAAAAGCTTTTCTTTATTCTAATCCTGTACAATTTTTAAGGAACGCTGTTTTTTTTTTTTTTGGTTTAACACTTTATTGGTAAAAACGACAAACCGGAGAATATAAAAACTGTGATAACCATTTTTACAGGACTGGTTTAGAAAAGAATAGCAAAATTGCATCAGAAGTAATAAAAATTGGACCCCCAATTTTTAAAGGCCACAACCCCTTATTATAAAAGTTGATATCAGGCATGGCTGATTACAGAGGACAATAGATTCAAACGAACTGCGCAGCAATAGGCGCGCTTCAGGTTCATTCCCCTGTTTGACAGACCAACAGGCGAACTGTCACAGACCACAACGCACGAGAACACAAAGAGGCACAACATCTTACATCTACTTTTCCCAGTTCCCGTTCTATGCGAGCTATACGCTTACTATTAAATCTGGTCTTCATAAAAATGGCGGCCTCCTCCTCGGCACTAGACCTGCGCCAGAGACAAATTCCGGACAGGAAAGAGTTTAGCCCTACCCACCAACTGCCCATCCCAACTGCCCAACTGCCAACTGACGTCCTGGTGACGTCATATAAGCCTCCCCCAATCAGCTTCCACTTTTAGTTGTGCCGCTGTGACAGAACCGTCCGCTTTCTGACGGTTCAAAGTTTCTTCGTTTCGGTCCCCGGTCCCGCCCGGCGTCATCATGTGAGTGTGTGAGGGGCTCAGTGGAGGGTGGGGGAGGTGTTACTTGAGGTGTAGAGGGTGACAGACACCCCACCTTACTTGACTCCACCCTTAACCCTATATTGCCTGGTCCATAGTTCTGTAACTTCCTTAGTTTCGCCATTTTATCTGTGTCTGTGAAGTATTTATTTGTTTATTATCTTTTATATTTATTGGGTGGAGAACTCCTGGTGAATGAGTGGCGTCCCGCGTCACTTTTCCTAACGCCATATCGTATAAACGTGAAAATCTGGGTTAGATGGCGACTCTCTGCGCGTTACTATGTGACGGGAAACTTTACGCCACAGAACGGCTCATAGACGAACGTTACTTGGCACGTATTGTGTTTTTAGACACTTTTTGCGCTTTTTTGACCATTCTGAAGAGTCGTAAAACGCGTAAGAATCATGCGTTCAATGTAAAGGTTTTTTAGTTTTTTTTACTGGACTCTGCGTGATGGAATAGCGTCGTCTACTACACTATTCCATACCTGTGTACGATTCTCGCGGGCCATATGGTTACCCCGGCAACTGTACCCCTCCCAGCATGCGGTCGCAGCTCTCCGTGCACGACGTCCGATCGACTTTCTAATATACTTTACGTTTCAATTCCTTACCGTTTTCAAGATCTCTGCTTGTTGTCCATGAATCGAACTTTTTTCTTTACATCCAAAGGCTATAATCCTGCCCAGACCTAATGCTTCTTACAGCTGAGGGTTTGTTACAATTGTATCCAGTCTAGGCCATGATCTGCGAGCTACGCAGCCTGAATTCTCATTCTATCTGCACTGATACATTGTAACAATCTATCAGGACAGTAGAGCGATGTGTTTAGCTCAGAATAGTGTTTAGACTGGATAACACTGTAACGAATCCTCCGCTGTGAAAGTGTTCGGTCTGTACAGGCTTTTGGCCTGTAGATGTAATCAAGAATGTTCCTATACACTGACAGCAAGTGGAGATCTTGGAAATGGCAAGGAATTGTAACACAAAGTATTTTTCGGATTTTCACTTTTGCATTTTCCTCCCCACCTTCCAAAAGCTCTAAAAAAAAAAAAATAATTTTTCCGTCTAGATCGCCATACGCGGGCTTGTTTTTTGCGGGACAAGTTTGTAGTTTTTCATGGCACCGTTTACTGTACCGCATAATGTACTGGGAAGATGAAAAAATTATTTGTGGGGTGAAATGGGCAAGAAACAGCAATTACACCATATTTTGGAGGGTTTTGTTTTTACGGCGTCCATCAGGAGGTAAAAACGACATATTCACCTTATTCTACAGGTTGATACGATTACGACGATACCAAATTTGTTTTACCACTTGCGGGGGGAGCTGTAGTGTTCACTGATACCATTTTGGGGTATATGCGACTATCACTTTTTATTTAATTTTTTTTTTAGCTCTAAGGTGACCAAAAAACAGCAATCTGTGTGTGGTTTTTTTTATATATTTTTTTTCTACGCCATTAATTTTTTTATTTTTTACTTTTAATAATTTATTTTCTTTGGAACATAAAAAAAACTTTATTGAACTGCTTTTTACTTTTTTTATTTTCCCCCCTAGGAGACTTGAAGCAGCGATCGTTGGATCGCTTGCATGATCTACTGTAATACTAATGTATGTCCGCGGTCCGTGCATTGCCCAGCGGCCTGGACCGCAATAAGATGGGACATGTGTTATTACGGCCGTGTTTTGCGGTCCAGCCTCCTAGAAAAGAGTGCACCCGGCCATGCGCGTGGCCAGCGATAAGCGGGCAGCCTGCGGGTGACACTCCGTGGCCGTCCGAGCCGAAAATCACGGTCGTGTGCACGAGGCCTTAACCTGCGATGGGGATGTTATCAGTCAGGGAAAAAATCCACCTGCTGGGAGTTGTAGTTTCCAATCAGCTGGTGTTGATCTATCTAACCATATTATAAATCACTACAGCGCACGTATATAGATGTGGGGGGGGGGGTATACAGAGGGGGATTCATCTGCAGTTCGCATGTCTTCCTGCCAGATAAGGGGGCCCCATAATGACCCTTCATGGAAAATACTTCTGCACTGTCCGTTCCTGTTTTCCTGCACGTCATATTCCGCCCACTTCCCTAGTGCCGTCTTGATTAGTGATTATAATGGTGTGCGGGGATATCTGGAGGGGACGGCAGTTATCATATCGCTGAGAGCTGCGCCTAGAGATAACAAGACCCTGAGGAATTTCCATCAAACTTTTGTGCGGAAGTTTCACAGCGTTTACGCAAAATAAATTGACGTGCTGCAGATTGGGAATCCGCACGGCGGGTCAATTTCCACACATTTTTTTTTTTATTTTAGTATTTTTTATATATATATTTTTCCCTGCAGTGTGTTAGGCTGAGGTTTTATCACATTTCAGCCCCCTTTGCTGATCCCATAATACAATGCAGCATTTCCGTCCCGTGTGCAGGTAGAATTATTTGCTTCCGATCTCTGCCATCAGCGGCCTGTATATGTTTGGGCCGTTGTTGGTCGCGGCCTCGCTGTTCTGGAATAATCTGATGTCTGGGCTGCGTTCATTAAATGATGGGGGTGTATATGTGGATTTTTGTTTTTTGCCAATCCCAAAACGTCCGATGTCCAGTCCTGCAGTGAGTGCTGATGTGGGGGGCGGGGGGCTTCAGAAGACTTCTCGCCTCGTTTGATTATTCACATACGTTCTGTCAGTGAATAGAAGCTTTTCCCTACCACTTGGTATCTGGGGGGGGGGGGGGCATAGTTCTCTGTGGTTATGTTGGTGCAGTTGGCTTCATGCGGTGCCCTGTAGAGTTCTCCTTTTAGTTTCTGAATAATCGGTGAGGCCTCTATTTGCGGTGGATTTGCCCCACCCTTGGTGTATATGTAATGACTGGATGATATCTAGGACTGTGTGATTGATTCACACTTCTGGCTTCAGTGCTAAGATTTTCTCTTTATTCGCTGCATTGTATACAGATATTTCGGTTTGGGGGGTGCGAAGCGACTTGTGGGTGACTTACACGTTCTTGTCTTGTATGATGGACAGCGGCAGTATTATAAATGGGGGAGGGGGTCCCGTCTGGTTTATGAAATCAGCAGATAAGACGATCTTGTGTTCAGTAACTGAATGCACGAGGCTGTAGATAAAGCGGTCAGCTGCCTCCTCACACGTGACCACGGAGGGCGACTGTCACAATGTAGAGGGCTCGTCACCAGCCGACACCACGTGTCATGTGAGGAGTAGCCGGGAAGTGTAACCCCCATCATTACCACTTATCCCTTGTATGGACCGAGAAAGAGGTTCGACATATTACATACCCAGCAGTGGACTCTATGATGGGAATTCATGTTAGGTCGTCATTGCTCCCACTTCAAAAAGGAGGTTCTGCAGCTGCTGAGGTGTGGGTTATAAGGGGTTAATGTACCTATTTGATCAATTAATATTGTCAGTCACAGCAGCCGAGTTCTTGTAATCTGTTCGGGTATGTTCACACAGGCTATTTTCAGCCGTTTTAGGGGCCGTGAACTTTCTGAAAAATCGGAAGCAGAACGCCTACAAACATCGGTCCATTGATTTTATTTTACACCTCATTTTCAAATAACGGCGCGTAAAAAGACGCCCCGTAAAAAAGTGCATGTCACTTCTTGAGCCTTTTTTTGGAGCGGTTTTTCATTGACTTGAAAGAAAAAAACGCTCCAAAAATGGCCGGAAAAAACGCAAGTTGCTCAAAAAAACGGCTGAAAATCAGGAGCAATTTTCCCTTGAAAACCGCTCTATTTTCAGCCGCATTTTGTTAAGCGTGTGAACATGGCCTTACAGAACACATCAGTGATTTATAATCTTATAATTTCCAATACTTTTATCCCGTATATAACACCGCGTACAGTCGGTCCTGCGGCACAAGGTGTAGATTGCGGTAGATCCTTCGGTAATGCGGATAACCTGACCGATAATAAACTTGTGCACGAAAAGACTGATCTGCTCCACCAGTTGTAAACTTTCCATTTATCGCTACCTACATCCCAGAATATCCTTTGTTGTCACTGTGACTTTTGATCAGAGCGTTTCTGTAAAATCCATAAATCTCATATGAAGCTGATGCGGATTCTCCGTAGATGACGTTTTACCAAATTTGACATGGAAGCTCTGCCTTTCTGCAAATCTGTCTGGACTCCTCTCCTGTGCTGGGATTTGTCTTGCAGCTTTTGTTGTGACACAGCAGAGAAGTTTCCTGTTTACAGTAGAGATACAGGGTGTATTCAATATTCCAGGTTGCAGCGTTTCCCTATGAACCTTGTGGAGTTTTGCCAGGGAAATTCCTTGCACCAAATCCTGCAACTCCTCTTGGCAGCGGTTCACAAATCAGATGTGCAGCATGCTGACCTCTAGTGGTGTGACATTGTATTGCATCTATCATATTTACAGGAAATCATGAGACTAAGCACCGGTGTTCTGAAAAATGATCACAAAACGTTATCATAATACACATAAAACCATCGCACAATGGATAATGTGACGTCACCGTGAAATGCACTGGGTTTACACATGTTCATAGCGATACAAATCTGCATATTAACTCCTTAATGACCGGGCATGTTTGTACCTTAATGACCAAGCCAGATTTGTCAAATCTGGTATGTCTGACTTTATCAGAGAATAACTCTGTGAAAGTTTTGAATATCCAAGTAATTCTGACATTGTTTTTTCGTCACATGTTGTACTTTATTTTAGTGGTAAAAGTAGACTGATACGATTTGCGGAAATTAATTAAAAAATAGAGAAATTGAAGAAATTTTGTAAAAATTATCATTTTTCCCTATTTTTAACTGCAATATGTGACATATGTACACACATACTGTACAATTTTTTTAATTAAATATATATTTCCATCTCTTTACTCTATTTTGGCAGCACTTTTGAAAAAAATTTTTTTTTTTTGAGCAATTTGGAAGACTTACAAATTTAGTAATCATTTTATACATTTTGAAGTACATTTTGTTTTCCTGCACCAAGCCAGGTTTTCAGAGGCTCATAGGTGTCAGAATGGTGGAAACCCCCACAAGTGACACCATTTTGAAAACTACACCCCTTAAGGTATTTATTAAGGGGTGTTGTAAGTATTTTGACCCCACAGTTTTTTTGTAAGAATTCATGCAAAGCAGGCGTAAAAAAATATAATTTCACTTTTTTCATAAAAGTATCACTTTGAAGACCGATTTCTTTGTAAAGCGACCATGAGAATGAAGAAACACACCCCAAAATCTATCACCCTGTTTCTCCTGTTTTCAAAAATGCCCCCATTGTGACCCTAATGCATTGCTTGGACACACGACAGGGCCCGAAAGGGAGGGAGCACCCGGAGGCTTTCAGGACTCCTATTTTGCTTGAAAATGTTTTAGGCCCCACTGTACATTTGGAGAGGTTTTGAGCTACCAGAGCGATAGAATCTCCCCATAAATGACCCCATTTAGAAAACTAGACCCCTTAAGGTATTTATCTAGGGGTGTAGTGCGTACTTTGACCCCACAGTTTTTTGCTAAATTTAATGCATAGCAGGTGAAAAAAAAAACAAAAAACACTTTTTTCATAAAAGTATCACTTTGAAGACCGATTTCTGTGTAAAGCGACCATGAGAATGAAGAAACACACCCCAAAATATATCACCCTGTTTCTCCTGTTTTCAAAAATGCCCCCATTGTGACCCTAATGCATTGCTTGGACACACGACAGGGCCCGAAAGGGAGGGAGCACCCGGAGGCTTTCAGGACTCATATTTTGCTTGAAAATGTTTTAGGCCCCACTGCACATTTGGAGAGGCTTTGAGCTGCCAGAACGATAGAAACTCCCCATAAACGACCCCATTTAGAAAACTAGACCCCATAAGGTATTTATTTAGGGGTATAGTAATTATTTTGACCCCACAGTTTTTTGCTAAATTTAATGCATATCAGGTGAAAAAAATATATAATTTCACTTTTTTCATAAAAGTATTTGTTTGAAGACCGATTTCTTTGTAAAGCGAACATGAAAATTAAGAAACACACCCCAAAATCTATCACCCTCTTTCTCCTGTTTTCAAAAATACCCACATTGTGGCCCTAATGCGTTGTTTGGACACACGGCAGGGCCCCAAAGGAAGGGAGCACCCGGAGGCTTTCAGGACTCATATTTTGCTTGAAAATGTTTTAGGCCCCACTGTACATTTGGAGAAGCTTTGAGCTGCCAGAACGATAGAAACTGCCCATAAACGACCCCATTTCGAAAACTAGACCCCTTAAGGTATTTATCTAGGGGTATAGTAAGTATTTTGACCACACAGGTTTTTCGCTAAATATATTGGAATTAGTCTGTAAAAATTACAATTTACTTTTTTTCTGAAACAACATAGACATTTTTATTATTTACAAGGAATAACGAAGAAAATGCACCCCAACATTTGTAAAGCAATGTCTCCCGATTACGACAATACCCCATATGTGGTAATAAACTGCTGTTTGGACCCACAGCAGGGCTCAGAAGGGAAGGAGCGCCATTTGGATTTATGATTTTGCTGGAATGGTTTTCGGTGCCATGTCGCATTTGCAATGCACTGGAGGGACCAAAACAGTGGAAACCCCCCAAAAGTGACCCCATTTTGGAAAAACCTTCAAGGAATTTTTCTAGGGGTATAGTGAGCATTTAGACCCCACGGGTCTTTTGCAGAGTTTATTAGAATTAGGGCGCGAAAATTAATAACATTTTTTCCACTAAAATGTTGCATTTTCTCATTTTCACAAGGGATAAAGGAGGAAAAAAACAACCATTTTTTATAAAGCAATTTCTCCCGAGTACGGAAATACCCCACATGTGGTCATACGTTTTTTCATTAGAAATGAATTAACCCTTTCAGGACTGATCCATTTTTTGCTTTCATATTTTAGATTTTCACTCCCTGCTTTCCAAGAGCCATAACTTTTTTATTTTTCCATCAATAGAGCGGTGTGAGGGCTTATTTCTTGCGGGAGGAGCTGCAGTTCTTATTGGTACCATTTTTTGGTACATAAAAGTTATTCAAAAGTTGTATTACATTTTTTTTATAGAGTGAAGGTGACAAAATAAAAAACTGCGATTTTGCCGGTTTCAATTATAATTTTTTTTTAAGGTGTGCACTGTGCAAATTAAATAATGGTATATTGTAATAGTTCGGACTTTTACGGACGAAGCGATACCAATTTTGTTCATTTTTTGACATTACTTTAGAAGAAAAATGCGAAAAGCTGTTTTGTTTTTTTAACTTTAAAAAAAAAAATTCTCGCTACTAATAACTATAATTCTTCTACACATTTTATTAATCAATCCCCTTAGGGGACCTGATCCAGCGATCATTGGATCGCTGGTACAATACACTGCAATACTAATGTACTGCAGTAAATTGTTATTCTTACAGGCTTCTGTAACAGAGCGATCGCTGTTCCTGTCCGTTAGTACCGAGGGGGCCTGCTGTAATACACAGCCGACACCCGCAGCGTATGGAGCGGGCTCAGCTCTTGAGCCGGCTCCATACATCAACCGCCGCACCATGACGGGCAATTAAGTCATAGTGCGCAAAGGGGTTAGTGCACAGCGGATGGTTCAAAGTGAAAATTGCAATTTTCCACTGATATGCCATTTTAGTGCATAATATGTTGTGCCCAGTGTGTCCCACAGAAGACAAATACCTCATAAAACGTTAAGCGAGTTCTCTCGGGTATGGCGACACCATATGTGTGGGCGCAAACTGCTGCTTGGGCACGCTGCAGGGCTCAGAAGGGAGGGAGCGCCATTTTGCTTTTGGAGCGCAGATTTTGCTTGGTAGGTTTCTGTTTTGGGTTTTGCTGGTATTTCAGTTTATGATGTGGGGGTATGTGTAATCTGTGCGGAGAACATCAGGGCATTATAAGAGGGTATAATAATGGGATAAATAAATAATAATTCATAGATGTGTGGCAGGTGTCGCACTGATAAATGGCGCCCGAGCTTATCCACTTTTGGAACACTCTGCACATTTTGCATCGCCATATTCTGAAAGCCAGAACAGTTTTATTTTTTCACCACCAGAGCTGTGTGAGGGCTTATTGGTTGCGGGACAATCTGTAGTTTTCATTGGTACCATTTTGGGGTACGTGCTGTTTTTTTTTTTTATCACTTTTTGTTAATTTTTTTTTGCAATCCTGAGCAAAAAACAGGAATTCTGACACCGTTTTTTTAGGTTTTTTTTTTTGCGGCGCTCACCGTACGCACTAAATGACATTTTTAATTTATTCTGCGGGTTGGTACGATTACGGCGATACCATATGTATATAGGTTTGGTCCTTTTTTTTAGCGTTTGCACAATAAAATGACTTATTTATAAACAAAAAAAATTTCTGTGTCACCATATTCTGAGAGCCATAATTTTTTTATTTTTTAGTCAAAAAAGCTGTGTAAGGGCTTGTTTTTTGCGGGACGGATAGAAGTTTTTATCGGTATTATTTTCGGGTATATGCGACTTTTTGATCACTTTTTATTCTTTATTTAGGGAGCGGTGGTGACCAAAAAAATTGTGATTCTGTCGTCGTTTTTTATTGATTTTTTTTGGGGTGTTCATCGTGCGGGGAAAATAACATTACAGTTTTATAGTTGGGGTCGTTACGAACGCGGTGATACCAAATATGTGTACTTTTTTAACGTGTTGATTTTTTTTCTATAATAAAAGTCTTATTATAGGAAAAAAAGCATTTTGTGTTTATATAACTTATAACTTTTATTTTTACACTTTTTTTAAAACATTTGTATTACTTTTTTTTACTTTTTTTACTTGTCCCACTAGGGGACACTTAGTCTTGCAGCTTTGATCGCTGCTAGAGTACATTACACTACACACGTAGTGTAATGTACTCTAACTGTCATTGTGACGTGACTGTCACACTGACAGGAAGCAGAGGAGGAACGGCCGGAGGCTGTTCCTCCGAGGCTTCCGTACATGGCAACCCGGAGGTCATTATCTGACCTCCGATTGCCGTGACAAGCATCGGAAGCCCCCACGATCACTTCGTGGGGGCTGCCGATGTGCTTCAAACCACTTAAATGCGGCGACGGCAATCCGTCGCCGCACTTAAGGGGTTAACTGCCGAAAGCAGCGGCGATGGTCCGCTGTCCGGCAAGACTGATGTCTCAGCTGTCTAGGACAGCTGTCAGCGCGCGTCTGTCACTCTGTGTTTACACAGAGTGACAGTTTGAAATGCGGACGAAAATGCACGTCCTGGTGCGGGAACTAGCAGCCGACCAGGACGTGCATTTTCGTCCTTGGTCGTGAAAGGGTTAAAGTGGCAATAAAGTAGAGGTAAGTAAATAGACCAATTATGCAGGCAGATATATCATAGATGGAAAGTATGTGTGTAGATAGATTAGCTATTTCACAATATTGCGGTATATGAAACAAGTGCTTCAAAAGAGGTGCAACACGAAGTATATATAATGCAAAATGACATGCCTCAGTATATACCCGTGTGGATGACAAAACCGGGATGCCGCCAACCCCCATGCATTAGGCCTTATTGTAGACCAAGCAGTGGGGGGAGGGCTCCTGTTGCAGCCAATTTCCTTACAGCAAGAGACAGGTCTGAACTGCGGTCTGTAAGGGCTTATTCAGACGAACGTATAATACATCCATGCTACGCGCGTCACTTTCACGCTCCTCGCACGGACCTATGTAACTCAATGGGGCCGTTCAGACAGTACGTGATTTTCACGCAACGTGTGTCCGCTGCATAAAACTCACGACATGTCCGATGTTTGTGCGTTTCTCGCGCATCACGCACCCATTTAAGTCAATTGGTGCGTGAAAATCACGCGCAGCGGACGGAAGCACTTCCGTGTGACGCGCGTGATTCGCGCAACGGCAGTGAAAATTCTGATTGAAAAGCACCACGTGCTACAGACATAGTGTCATAATGATGGCGGCTGCGCGAAAATCAC
This sequence comes from Rhinoderma darwinii, assembly GCF_050947455.1. NCBI lineage: Eukaryota > Metazoa > Chordata > Amphibia > Anura > Rhinodermatidae > Rhinoderma > Rhinoderma darwinii. The sequence continues at coordinate 17,754,284 of NC_134696.1, read as the reverse complement.
ACAGCCGCGCGCCATATGGTGATGACACACAGAGCTGTTAAGTACCTTTTGCGCGTGCAAAACGCACACGCTCGTGTGAATCCGGCCTACGAATGAGAGGAAAGTGCCGAATCTCCTGGAGCGCACAAAAATAATCTCTGTATATTTCTCACTATTTTGATTGCAAAAGTAGACTGGATCTAATCAAAGAAAAGGGAAGAGTTGCCGGGTTTCTAATTTTGTGTTTTTCTACATTTCGTGTACTATTATTATGGGTTCACACGACCTATTTTCAGACGTAATGGAGGCATTTTACGCCTCGAATTACGTCTGAAAAAACGGCTCCAATACGTCGACAAACATCTGCCCATTACTTGCAATGGGTCTTACGATGTTCTGTGCCGACGACATGTCATTTTACGCGTCGCTGTCAAAAGACGGAGCGTAAAATAACAGCCTCGTCAAAAGAAGTGCAGGACATTTCTTGGGACGTTTTTGGAGCCGTTTTCTCATAGACTCCAATGAAAACAGATCCAAAAACGCAGCAAAAAACATCTGAAAATCATGGGCTGTTTTCCCTTAAACGGCTCCGTATTTTGAGACGTTTTTGACTCTACGTGTGAACATAGCCTTAGTCTAATTTGGACCAGTAAGGCCAAATGCACACATTGCATATTCTCGTGCAGCAAATCCGCCGTGTAATACAATACAAGCAAAGTAAATGACATTTCAAGTAATCTCATCTACACGTTGCAGGTTTTTTCCGCGCATAAATTGACCTGCAGTGCGTATTTTAAAATCCGCAGCATGTCCATTTATCTTGCGTTTCCACCTGCGAATTGTATCTGACTCGTTTTAAAGAAAAGCAAACGCACCAAAATCCGCAGCAAAAAAACGCACCTAAAAATGCATCACAAAATGCAGGGTCAGTTCACATGTTGCGTAAATACTGTGTTTTTTCTGCAGCAAATACCGTAGCAGCAAAGTGGATGAGATGGAACAAATCTCCACACGCTGTGGAAATACGGAGCGGGAAATAAAACTCAGAAATTGACCTGCCGAGCGGAATTTTATTCCACCGCATGTCAATTGTATTTGTGTAAACGCTGCTTAATTGTTTCGGGTTTTCCCCATTTAATTCAATGGGGAAGTAAAACCCACTACAAATAGTTGTTGCTTTTTTTGCAGTGGGTTCGCAGCGATTCCGCGGCAAAAGACGCAACTTAGAAAAAAACCTAATAACCTGTGAAGTCTCTTCCACTCTACGGCGCGGCCTCCACAGGCTGTAGCGACGGTCACATGGGATGAAACATCATCCGGACAGCCTAAGTGCTGCAGTTTCCTGCAGCGGACACTCCGCTTTTTCACCCGGAATTCCCCGTGGTGCATATCTTGGATACGCTGCATGCTTTTACGCAGCGTATCTGCCCCGTGTGAACTCAGCCGTAGGTGTGTATTTTACCAGCTGACTTATTTGCATTTACCTGCCATCTTGATGCTGATTTTCTGCATCTGCACCAAATTCTACAACGTGTGCATGTAGCCTTAGGGCATGCCCAGACGTGGCGGAGTTCTTCCGCCACTGTCCGCATCAATGCCACACAGAATCTGCGTTGCAGATTCTGTTGCGGCTTTGCCTAAAATGGGCATTAAATTGGTGCGGACTGGCTGCTGCGTATTGAGGGGAAGAGGGCTTCCCTTCTCTCTATCAGTGCAGGATAGAGAGAAGGGACAGCCCTTTCCCTAGTAAAAGTAAAAGAAATTCATACTTACCGGCCGTTGTCTTGGTGACGCGCCCCTCTTTCGCCATCCAGCCCGACCTCCCTGGATGACGCGGCAGTCCATGTGACCGCTACAGCCTGTGATTGGCCTGTGATTGGCTGCAGCCTGTGATTGGCTGCAGCCGTCACTTAGACTGAAACGTCATCCTGGGAGGCCGGACTGGAGAAAGAAGCAGGGAGTTCTCGGTAAGTATGAACTTATATTTTTTTACAGGTTGCTGTATATTGGGATCGGTAGTCACTGTCCAGGGTGCAGAAACAGTTACTGCCGATCGCTTAACTCTTTCAGCACCCTGGACAGTGACTATTTACTGACGTCGCCTAGCAACGCTCCCGTAATTATGGGTGCACACACGTAGTCACCCGTAATTACGGGAGCCCCATTGACTTCCTCAGTCTGGCTGTAGACCTAGAAATACACATAGGCCCAGCCAGAATGAAGAAATGTCATGTGAAAAAACCAACACGCTCTGCAGCACACATAACATCTACATGACATCTGCGGACTTCATTGCAGAATTTTGAATCTCTATTGAAGTCAATGGAGAAATTCCGCAATGAGTCCGCTACAAGTCCGCAACAACCATTGTATGCTGCGGACACCAAATTCCGCAGCCCCGGCCTATGCTCCGCAGCTGAATTGTCCACAACGTGTAAACTAACACTACTAAAAAGCTGTGGAAGGCAATGGAGAAACGTGTACGCTGCGGACTGTCCGCAGCGGAATTCCAGAGTAATTCCGCTACGTGTGGTCATGCCCTTAGGGTTCGGTCACACACCGCAGATTTTGTTGCAGGAATTTCTGCAACGAAAAGTTGTTCCATTCATCTGAATGGAATTTACAGAAATGGATGCACCTGCTGCCGATACAACATTTAGATGAATGGGAGTGATTTTTGTTGCAGAAATTTCTGCAAAAAATCTGCCGCGTGTGACTGCAGCCTTACCGGTTGTGAATCCCCCCTGCAGTAGAGTTCTCAAAGCAGGCGCCTGGGGTGGGTAACGTCTGCACTGTGATCCCTGTATTCAAAATTGCGTCAATGAGTATCCAGAGCAGAGTTGTTAGAAAGGAGGACACTACACACACAATGGGCACGAAGTAATAATTCCTTACCCCCTACAGTCACTTCAGGGTAACTGATCCGTCAGCAGCTTCTTCCTCTGGCGATCGCAGCTGATCATCCGGGTCAAACATCAATGTTTCTTTCCTGCAGTTCTGGAGGTCTCGTGCCATCTTCTAGGAATCCTGTGCTAGGTCATAGTGATAGAGCGGCATTGCAAGGCCGTGTTCACACATGGCGGGTTGGGTTCATATTCTGCGCTGAAAATATGCAACAGAGGACAGTACAATATATGTGAACGTGTCTCTGTTTTAGGGGAAGTTTATTTTTTTTATATTTTATTTTTTTTAAAGTTTTTTTTTTAGTGTACACGTGAACAATGTAAAGCATTTCAATAGGTTTCTCCTGTGCTGGGTCGGGAGTACTGGAACGTGTGGTTGGTTCTGGCCAGCAGGTTTGTATTCGTCTGCTGGTCACTAGAGGGCAGTGTTGTGTCACTGGTTCTCGGTAGTAGATCACATAACATGGAAACAGCGTGACCAATCACAAGCTGCGGCTCCGTTCACATCTGCATCGTGGTTTTCATTCATACTGCAAACCACGACACTCTGCCAGATTTGTTGTACAATGTGCACCGCCGGCACCCGACAGACCCTGGTGACTTTTTTTTCTTCTTTGATGGGAAGAATAGCGCTGCATGTAACACCACTCTGACCCTTGTCAATATGAGTTGATTTCATGACTAAAATTTAAGTCTAAACTGGAAAATAACACAATAGATGAAAGGTTTATATTTCAGTCTTGGATATCAATCCTCCAATTCAGTCTTTCAATCTACAGAACCGGGTACAGATAATCAGGCCTAAAGAAGAACCCAGGAGCCAGGTCTGCACTGCGTCCAGGGAAGTGTAAGCTCCTCTTGGTGTGCCCCTCTCCTGTCTTGTAGTAAATTTTGGTGCGTGCCCCACACCCTTCTCTATCAGTAGGCACACAGGTTTTCTCCAAACCTACGCCTGCCATATCCTTCTGTGCAAGAAGTGAGTCTGACTCGCATGTACGTCACTGAACCTACCAGCAGAGGGCAGTGTCAGAGCCTGGAGGTCTTAGGGCCTGTTCACATCAGCGTTGAGCTTCCGTTTTGGCTTTCCATTCATCTGTTCAGTCAGAGAAACAGACAATCTATGGTTAACGTTTGAAAGAAAGATACCATTGAAATCAACGGTAATGCAAACGTAAGGGCCTGTTAACATCACCGTTCGCTTTCCGTTCCGGGGTTCCGTCTGAGGTTTCGGTGATGTGAACAGGCCCTAAACCTTACTTTCCGTTTGTCTGTTTCTTTGACAAAACAGATGAACGGGAAGCCCCAACGCTGATGTGAACAGGCCGGCTCTGTGCACGCGGTAGATTTTTAATGTGGAATTGGCGGAGAATCCGCAGCAGAACTTCGAGGCTTAAGTCGCTGATTTCTCCTGCAGTTTTGCCTTGTTTCTGCACACAGATCAGCCCCAAAAGATCAGCAACCCAACGCTGTTTCCGAGACCACTTCTTGACAAGGTTTCGATGTCACTACTCCTGTACATCTGAATTTTAGGTTTTCGTCCCCAAATGATATTTTTCAATAACGCACGCCATAAAAGTACGAGAACAGACGCAAGCTCCCGGTTCCGGAGGAGACGTGGCTGCGCGTGCGCTCACTCGTCATGAAATCCTATGGAGGATATAGGAACAGCCGCGTGCACTCCATTTTCTATTCTGTTGTTTCTGCCATTCGTCAGTGATCTCCGTTCATGGCAGGCGACGCTTGTAGATAAAGTTCATGTGCACTGCTCATCAAGTGATCGCGTCATCTGTTCTGAAGTATCTGGAACAATTTAATATTGGCAGGTGACGGTGTAGAGCAAAGGGGGGACATAACCAGGACACCTGTTATTTTCTGGGTTGTCATAACTGGTGCCGGTCACCTCTAGCGCTGCTGACATCTTCTACATAAGGGCTTGGACTAGCTTCTAGGTTGTTGGCTGCCCCTTCCCCCAACCCGCTCGGGCGATCAGTGTCCTTTTTTTTTTTTTTTTTTTGCATTAATCGCATCCACGCTCCTTGTAGTCTTGTCTAGATCCTGTAGATTGTAAGCTGAGGTGACAAGGTCTCTCTTACCTCATCTTGTGATCTGTGAGTGGAGCTGCGTCACGTTTTCAGGAGCTGATCCCATCCAAAGAAAGCAGGACAACTTGCCCGCCACGTTTGAAGTTGTAAGGGTATGTTCACACGACCTATTTTCAGACGTAATGGAGGCGTTTTACGCCTCGAATTACGCCGGAAAAGACGGCTCCAATACGTCGGCAAACATCTGCCCATTACTTGCAATGAGTCTTACGATGTTCTGTTCCCACGAGCTGTCATTTTACGCGTCGCTGTCAAAATACGGCGCGTAAAATGATGGCTCGTCAAAAGAAGTGCAGGACACTTCTTGGGACGTTTTTGGATCTGTTTTCTCAGACTCTATTGAAAACCGCTCCAGAAACGGCCATGAAAAACGCGAGTTGCTCAAAAAAACGTCTGAAAATCAGGAGCGGTTTTTCCTTGAAAATAGCTCCATATTTTCAGACGTATTTTGTTAATCGTGTGAACATACCCTAAGACTTACAAACCTAATGGGGCAGATTTATTATTGTCTCTGCGCTTCGGTCCTGGCGTCTTGTGCGTTTGTTTTTTTGGCTCATATATTGTTGGCCAAATTTACTAATGCACGTGCCAGAAAGAACATAGATTTGTGAGATGCACGCCGCGTCAGGTCACATACTTAGAATATGGCCGTGGATTTGCTAAGTGGTGAAATGCGTCGGGCTTAACACTTGCAATCGACGGTTTTGTGGTGCAAAATACTAAACAATAGGTGGTGTAAACAAGGAAACGGAGTCTAACACGTGCACGCGGTCTGATAGATTTTGTGCATCGTTGAAGAAATTGGCGCATCTTCAGCCTAGCACCTCCCAGCTTTAGACTATCTTTAAGCCATTATTAATACATCTGCCCCCCTGACTAGGTTTTGACCAGGTTGCATTTGAATCGCCGCAGCTTTTCCTGACTCTGGACTTGGATATATCCAGATACAGGTACTTGTAATGAGAATTAATCAATCTGCAGATGTTTTATCCTAATCCCTTGTAATTTGGGGTATCCAAGTAGGGGGTGCTGCTTACTTGTCGACTTCTCTAAACGTACCTATACACAGTCAATGGAAGTCGGCGGGACCAGCTGACTAATGTGTATGAGGGTCTCCCGACTGTCCCCTGACGGCAGATGTAGAGGAATCCAATATGCCCGATCCTTTGTTCCCGCAGGAGATAAGCGGCTCCTGGAGGGGTCTGGCAGCGGCTGATACCCCTCCCCTTGTTGCAATAAATGTGCACGCTCAGCCGACAGCTATCTAAAGTGTATGGACACAATTAGTGTGGTGTATAATAGGGGGGGGGGGGTCTCACGATCATTCACCCCTCATTTCTGAGCACATTTCTCTTTATAAACTGCTAAGAATGGATGACCGGACATGAAGCTGACATTGCCCAGTGATGTTTTACATTCTGCAGGGAATGAATGGCCGCCTTGTCTCACCATCTGTAGATTTCTAGATTTGGCTGATTTCATTAAAGACTTGACCTAAAAGATTTGAGATTTCCGACTTATGAGCAAATCATAACGTGACCCGATGTCTGATCAGCCATCGCCGTTCACCTTGTTAAAGGGGCGTGTCCTTAGTCCGGCACTGATTGGACATTGTGTAAGGAGGAATAACAGAGGAACGCAGCTCTTAGAAAATACTTGTATTCCCCTCTGAAGCATCTTTTCTTAAACAGACAGGGAAGCTGACCTTCTTTTAAAGGCTTTGTACTCCTTTTGAATAAAAATGTCTATCAGTGAGATTGGTGCAACTTTCTAATTACTTTTTATTAAAAATAATTGTAACACTTTCAGGTACAGCTGCTTTGTATCCTGTGTATATAGAACATCTGTATCTAGCGCGGAGTCCCGAATCCGTCAGGTCAGGGGGACTGACGGGTTCAGTGACGGCGGGTCCTGTGTGTTTCTGACCCTCGGGATCAAGCTGTTACCGATCACATCTAAGTTCATAACTTATTTGTGATCGATTTTACAGGTGACGCTGACACTGAACACGTCACTCCTGCTGACCTGCCGTATTGTGGTCTCAATATTAGATCGGTGGGGGTCGGTCCAACTCTCGACACCCCCCCCCCCTCCCCCCCCATCACCTGTTTAAAGGGCTCTCTTTAGTGCTTTAAATGGTGTCTTTCTCGTTCGTACTTTGCACGCACCTTTACGTTTGTAGCATTCACTTGAATAGGACCGTGGCTCAATGCCTTCCAGAGCTGCTACAAATGTAACGGCACGTGCAAGGTACGAACTAGAAGGAAACGGTGCTCGTACGAGTGCTGCGACCCCCTCCGATTGATCGGCAGTGGTGCCGAGAGTCAGACCTCTACAGATCTAATATTGATGGTTCATCCCAAGGCCCAGATAACCCCTTCTATATTTTTCAGGAAATAACGTTGAGATTGAACATGTCCTATTTCAGGCCGTAATTACAGCACGGACAGGCCCATAGTATACTGTGCAATTGAATGTGATCTATTGTTCCCTGTTATCTGTCAGAGATTTGATAAGCTGACTGTAGTGTTCTTCATTGGGATTAGTGACAGAAGGTCCATAAACCCCCCCCCTCCCCTCCCCCTACAACATTACTTTCGGTCACATATCTATTATAAATCTGTCTCTTAGGTTTTGCGGCCTTATTTCCACTCTGTTCAGATATTCCCCAGCCTCGTATGAAACCCTGAAAATAAAGAATGTAAAAGATAAATCTTAAATACATATATCCTATTGGCCATAATTCATTCATTACTAATCTATATGGTGGCAATGCTGGGATAATGAGATCCTATAAGGCGACCGGGCGCTGCTTAGGTTGTCACCTGTTGGATGAGGATGTTGGGTTTAGTTTTCTATCCGGTGCCAGGCCCGCTATTCCCTTCCCTCCGGGTGTGGTGCAGACTTGGCATAGTACAGTAGCCACGCGCGGCTGCCATTGTATATGTACACGGCTGGGCTCACACTATACTATACTGGGCTGGGCACGGCGGAGGTGGGAAATACAGACGTGTCATCCCAGATTATGTGAATATCTCTACTAGATGATGGGAGAAAGCGAGAACCTGGCATTGCCATACACCGGGTTTCTATGGGGTCAAACTGGCTACAGAAATATTATGGATGAATGTGAATGCTTTGGAATTGCTTTTCATTGTCGGACTTTCATCTCGAGCGGTTGTCTATATTCCGCCACCATCTGACCGATACTCCGATAATACTAACCCAGTATAGCGCATGAAGCTGCCCGCTTAACAGCCAATGGAATTGCCAATAGGGTAGAGTATATATTGTATTACATGCCGTACAGCAGAGCTGAGCGGGTTCACGTGACGTCCCTCAGAATCTGGGGAAGGGTCGGGCTTCAAACTTCCCTTGCCTATGTTGGTGCTTTATTTGGGAGGATTAGTAAGTATTCCCTAAGACCAAATCGAGTTCTCAGTGACGATCTGTGCTGATGAGTGTACATAATGTTCCAGCGAGCTGTTATTACGTGCTGCCCGCCGAAGATGAATGTAAAATTGTTTGGAATATTTAAATGACCGATCATCAATTTTACTGTATGTAAAAAAAAAAAAAAATGTCTGCCTCCCTTCTGTGTAGAAGCCGTTGCCTTTCTGATCTTCTTCCTCTTATTTTTTAATTTTCTGGTTCTTTCAGGTCGTCTTCTGCAGCGCCCGGCAATGCTTCCAGCAGTAACCAGCGCCTCCAGCAGACACAAGCTCAGGTCAATGAGGTGAGCGTCCCGTTCCTGCACTAACCTCCGTCCTGCGATGTAGATACCGGGCATGTGGGCAGCCACTGGAGACCCAATTTAGTTTGAGCTCAGCGATGCCCGCTGCCGTCATCTCCATCCTAATTTACTCACAAACGTATGGTGGCAGTAGAAAGGGACCCGGCAGGGAGGCTGACACACGGGGTTAATGTGCCTGACGTCCGCTATAGAACAATATCATTTCAGTCGGATGATTGCTGTGTCAAGAGGGCAGTGGCCTCGTCACGCTCCGAGTACCTCCGCCGCAGTGTTCACAGACCTAGTTCTGTACAAATGCTTTATTTATCCTGCATCAGCCAAAGCAAAGGTCTGTCAGATCATTCACGCACGGAATTGGTTTCCGGCGAACATCTATATTTGGCCGTCTTTTGTCCAATTTCTATGCGCCAATATATGTATTCTTATTTTTTGTGATCAATCAGTTGGAAGGCGTCCACTCTTATCTTAATATAAACTTGTGTCCTGTAGCTCCAGATTACTCTCCTTGTCTTGAAACCAATTACGTGACCCCCCCCCAAGCCGAGCTTCTGCTCATCATATTGAGTTGAGGGCCAGAGATTTGGAAGAATGTTTTCTCCCATTCGTAATTTTGGAGATGACTTTGCAGGGAGTATTGTATTCTGGGATTTTTATTTATAAACCAGGTTCAGGTTTTGCATTTGTACCAATTGAGGCAAGAAAATTCAACTCTTGGTGGCAGAAAGCTGCGAAGCGCGTGTTTTTTTTATTTTTATTTTTTTTTCTTCTAGTAACTTTTTAGTACTATTCTACAAGGCCTAGGTTCATGTTGTTAATATTCTAGTCGCAAGAGAGACCTCCAAGTGAATGCAGTAGGGGCTTGTACAGTTATATATGGAGGGCATACATGGGGCAAACGTTGAATCTCCACTTTTTTGCCATCATGTTTAAGTCAAAATCCTGATTAAATTTCTCATATCTTTACATTATTCGACGCTTGATACAGAACTCCACGTCTCCGGCATAGACATATTTAAGTGGTTATGTTCTGTCCACCTTGAGCCACCACTAGGGGAGCGTACTGCATACTGTTTATACATTGACCTCAATAATAAAACAAAATGAAGTAAGCTCCCCCTAGTGGTGGCTGCAGGCAGACAAAATGTGATCTTTCAAGGGTGGACATTCAACTCCAATCCCCTCCAGACCTAAAAATAAAAAATATATTGCGCAAGAATCCTCACCCCATGTGCTTAAATTGCTCATGGGCCAAACACCAGCTCTTCTCACTGTGTACACAATACAATGGGCAGGATAGATGGACCTATTGGTCTTTTCCTGCAGTCAGATGCTGTGTAAGACCTTGTGGTCCCCTTGAAATGGCTGCTAAGGTAAAGAAAGTTTTAGAAATTATACTTGATGCAGGTTTTGTCCTGTGCCGTGTGTTATGGGCATACCGGTTGGACCCTATATATCGGCCGCAACTAAACAGTCCAATGTTGTACTGACCATAACGCCTAAGCTTGCTTTCGGCCATGTTATACTTATTTACACAAATATTCTCAACACCCATTTTGGTTGTAAATATCCTCCTTTATTATTTTTTTTTTTTTTCTCCCTTGAATTGTTAGGTGGTTGATATTATGAGAATCAATGTGGACAAAGTCCTGGAGAGAGACCGGAAACTTTCTGAATTGAATGACCGTGTAGTTGCTCTGCAGGCTGGGGCTTCGCAGTACGAGACCAACGCGGCCAAGCAGAAGAGGAAATATTGGTGGAAGAACTGCAAGGTAACGGTCGGGAAAGTCGACCGGTCGCTGGCGGATCCTATAACGCAGAGCTGTAGTGTAATGGGGGGGGGTGCCTGCGCACACATGTATGTATAGGGACTCGTTTCCCACGGGTCTTTTTCTAGTATTCAGTAGACTTGAAGGTTATTCACACGAACCACTTCATCGGCTGTGACAGACGTTTTTTAACGACACGGCTGCATTACAATAAATTTTCTTCTATGGGGCTATTCACGGACCGTGTCAACGACCCATGAAAAAATAGGACCTGTCGTTTTCACGGATCCCTCAATAGACAAGTCTGAGGAATCTGTGAAATCTGGTCCTGCACGGCTGCAAATCAACCGTGAAAAAGTCAGTTTTTCACGCCAAATTTGATACCGGTTCATGTGACTAAGCCCTTACACCGGTGATTGGTATCAGAACCGCTCTGTTTTATGTCTTCTTTATAATGTCCTTCACACTCTGCGGCTGCTCTGTCGGTGGGATGAGGCATCTGCAGGTGATTACTCATATTATTGGGGCTGCAAGAACACGGGAGCTCATCTAGGACGCTGATCAGGACGCTCTGCTGGTTCATTAGAAGCAGACACTGGGCTGGGGACAGTTTTTCTAAAATAAATATTTTAAGTATTAGATCTGCAGACAAGGAGCAGGTCATAGATGTCCCCCCATAATAACTGTGCTTCTCTCTACAGATGTGGGCGATATTAATTGCAGTCATTGTGATCATCATCATCATTATCATTGGTGAGTACACAACTTGCACAGCAGGATGACTGTTACGATTGCTGCGGCTACTTACCTTCGTCTAATGTTCATGGTATTTTTTTTTTTCTATTTTTAGTACTTTAGACCTTGACATTGTATATGAATCTTTCTACAGGGGCCATACGTGTCTGTTAGCTAGGGGAAGCTGCTGCCAGCCATACATATTCCCTGCGGAGAAAACGTCGTATTACATGCCGGCCATTCAAGTAAATGGCTGACCATGTAATGTATAGTCAGGTCCGCCAGAGTGAGAGCTGCTCTTGGCTGGTTAGCGGGACTCTGTTCCGGCTTATGGAGGGGGGTCCAAGTGGCCAAATATGGCACATAGAAAGGGATCGTCATGATGAGACGACTGCTAATAAATCCGAACTCATCCAATTTCAGATAATTATTAACGTTTAACTATTTTGAATATAAAGTGAACCATGAAATCAAACCGCAATATATGCAGAACATGGGCATAAGATATGACATTGGTGTGGGCTCTCTACTCTTGCTAATAGATTAGGGTCTCAAATTAGGATTCCCCCTCCTCCCATTACTCCCTGATTCTCTCTGGAAAAGGGGCTTTTTTTTTAATTTATTTTTTTAAAGCCGTATCTGTGACCATTTCAGCTCTGCTACAACTGTGCGAATTAAGATTATTAATAATACTGTCCTTCATTTCTTGCAGTGTGGAGAGTCTCCTGATGTCTGGTAGATGTCGGCCTACGTGGTGTCGCCGTTCACCACATCCAATCTGCTGTAACCAAGAGCTCATATTCGGATTTCCAAGTTTTTTATTAGTTTAGAGTTGTTGTTTTTTTTTGAGATTTTTGTGCCTTTACTGAAATATTGTACACTCCGTGTTTTAACCGCTATTGATTGAGCACATTTGCACGGTCTTAACACAACTTATTCAGGTCTACCCCTTGTCAGCACGCTGGTAATTGTGTATATATCGGTTTTCTTTATAATGCCATGAACGTCGTGTGTCTTATAGCAAGTCCTTCCTGGATTCTTCAGTCAAATATTTAAACCAGGTAAATTGAAATGTAGGTATAAGCAAATTGCCAGGTTTCTTAAGAGGACCCCTCTGCTCTCCTATCATATGTTTTAGAAAACATATGACTTTCCCATGAAATAATGCTGGAGCTTTTTCTCTTAGAACTCTGCATTGCGCCATTCCTCTGTTGTTCCTCCTGGAAATGTATAAATTGATAACTGGGTGTTGCCATTCCTCTTGTCAATAGTGTGTGTCGCTACACTGTCTGTGAGCACTGATTGGACTGGCAGTGGGCAGGGACACTATAAAACAGCTGTCAGGAGAGGCGGACGGTTCTGTTCCAGACATCTGTCCTCAGTTGCCATAAACCACTACAACCTCTGTGGTTCTCCAGCTGTTGTGAAACTACAACTCCCAGCATGTCCTGACAGCTGCAGGCTGGGAGTTGTAGTTTTACAGCAACGTGAGAGCAACAGGTTGTAGAACGGTTGTATTCTGCCCAGTTCCACTAAGATGTCTATTCCAGCATGAAGAAACCTTCATCACTCTGCTTGCTTTCATGCTTTGGCAACCCATCTCTATTGGGTTTGGTAATTGCAGGGGCTTCTTTCCAAGGTTGCATGTTTTTTCAAGTTTGTTCCAAGTAAAGGCAAAGAGTAGTTACTGGCGACCTATTGGATGATGCTGCTTTACCAGGAGCGGATGTAATACTGGATGACCGGCCATGCTCCCTCTGAGGAGATGCACAATCCCAAAGCCCACTTTTTAGTTAAAGGGTAACAAAACGTTTGACAAACTTCTGACATGTCATAGTGACATGTCAGAAGTTTTGATTGGTGGGGGTCAGAGCACAGAGACCCCCACCAATCTCTAGAACGAAGCAGCAGAAGCGCTGGTGTGAGTGTTCAGCTTCTTTGTGTCCGGCTTTTTCCGGAAATAAATGTATTGGCGTACGGATTCATTAGAAAGTCTGAGCCCGTACTCCGATACATCGGCTTTCCCGAAAATAACGAACAGACACGAAGCGGCTAAGCTATTACACAAGCGCTACAGCTGCTTTGTTCTAGAGATTGGTGGGGGTCTCAGTGCTCGGTCCACCCACCAATCAGAACTTATGACATGTCAGAAGTTTGGCAAACATTTAGCTACACTTTAAGGTTTTATACCGGCTGACGAAGTGTGGGCTTTTTTAAGGATTCTGGTTAATTTAAGTTAATTTTGTATCCGGAGAATCTGGCCACGCTAAGGGTATGTGCACACGACCTATTTTCAGACGTAATTCAGGTGTTTTACTCCTCGAATTACGCCTGCAATGGGTCTTACGATGTTCTGTGCAGACGAGCTGTCATTTTACGCGTCGCTGTCAAAATACGGCACGTAAAATGACGGCTCGTCAGAAGAAGTGCAGGACACTTCTTGGGACATTTTTGGAGCTGGTTTTTCTCATAGACTCCAATGAAAACCGCTCCAAAAAACGCCGCGAAAAACACGAGTTTCTCAAAAAAACTTCTGAAAATCAGGAGCTGTTTTCCCTTGAAAACAGCTCCATATTTTCAGACGTATTTTGTTGATCGTGTGGACATACCCTCATTGCCAAAGAAACAAACTAGAGACACAGACAAACCATTTATGTAGAAGAGTGATGTGCAATATAGGAACCTTATAGACTAAGCCATTGTAAACCTACCAGCCTTCCTATCCTCCCCACCACCAGAAACTTCAGGGAAAAATCCAATGCTGTGCCTTTTTTTTTTTTTTTTCCTTGTCCTGTGCTATTTTGTGCTCCTCACGCCCCCTAGTGCAGGGGTCAGGAACCTTCGGCTCTCCATCTGTTGCAAAACTACAACTCCCAGCATGCCTTGATAACCAAAGGCTTTATCATTCCAGCCAAAGACTGTTGGGCATGCTGGGCATTGTAGTTTTACAACAGCTGGAGTGCCGAAGGTTGCTGACCCCTGCGGGGTCTAGTGCCTTGCCAGTATTGCCTGATGAGTTCATGTCGTAACATAAATTGTGCATGGCCTCCAAGGTTTACTCACTGTATCACTCGGGGTCACCGCATAACTCACTCAGAAACCTAATGGCCTGTTGGGGCAAATGATATAAGGGCTTTTGCCAATATAATGCCAATGTTACATCCTGACCGCTGCAGAGGTCTGCAGGAAAGGTGCCTTTTGATAAAGGATGGTGAACGGCTTGCGTTACCCGTCTCATCACAAAGGGTTCCACAAACGCAGATTATATAGTGTTTAGAGCACAGTGAAAGTCTGTTATAAGCCATACAGTCTTGGGCTAGACCTCAACTGACTCGTATGTGATGTGATCACCTCGAGGTTCTGTGCCGCCATCTGTAGCTGAACATCATGAGCCTCACCCAGCCATTATGGGATGCAGCAATGGCGAATGCCACTTTCCAGTGTTTTGTAAATGGTATACTCTAACCTTAGCTTATAGAGAGATATATATATATCTCGTGTGCCAATAGCGCCTTGCCATCCTGATGAATGCGTATAGACCATATGATCCATTTTCTGTTATTTCTGCCTTTCACTGAATACCATCATAAATGCATTATTTAGCAGGAATGGGGCCTTTACCAATGTGCCTGTATTTGCGTCCATGTCAGCGTGCCACCTGATGACTCGGAGAATCAGAAATAACTTCGGGCGTTTTCAGTTTTTGCATTTAGTACGTTTTTTTCTAATACGCAAGCTTTAGTGAAGTGTGGACATAGCCTTAATCCTGGTTGCGCCCCCTGCTGGCTTGGTTGGGGAACATGGCTGTTCTCTTCCCTGAGGTCTGCAGTAAGGTGGCGCAACCAGGGTTTTAGGACACTACTCATTTGGCACCAACAACTCAAGTCTCTTGAAAAAGGTTGCCAGTCTGGTGCCGCCTTCCTATGATGCCACTTTGAAGGTGGTTGATCACAGCCTTACAATAAAAAAAAAACCTTGCTGGAATATTTTTTGCGAATGTTCTGTATTTGTATGAATGCAGGTCTGGACTGATGGCTAATTTTTAATCTGGTAGATGTACAATTGTTGTGATTTAACACTACTGCATTGTAATAAAGTCGTTTTCTGCAGGTTCACGGCGTCTCGTTTTTTGGTCTGTAACTTCTCAAACCGATCGTAAAGGGAACTTGCCGCAAATTATCCTATTAAGGCTCTGTTCACGGCTTGTCCGGGCTTTACATGGGTCGGGAGATATTCCTGGCGTATGTGGCATACGTCAGACCTAGGCCCCCATGTTTAAAAAGTACACCTAGGACACTCGTTGGCATCCGTCAGGGCTATGGATAGGTTCGACGTATGCGCTGGGAGTATCTCAAGGTGGACATGCAGAACATACTCCCTAAATGTCATGTGAACAAAGCCTAATTATACATTGATAAAATCAGTGGGGTTGCTGCTTTTTATTTTTAAAGGGCCTCGAAAAAAAAAAAATAACAGGTGAAATTAATTGGTTGCCATCAGGAACTACTTCAATTTTTCTGTGCACCGGTTTTGAAGACCAAGCCAGAAGTGGATCCAAAAAGAAGGAAAGGGATTAAAAACAGACTGATCTACTTTCTTTTGTGCCCACTCCTGTAATTGGCTCCCAAAAGTGAGTAAAAAAAAACAGCATCAAAACCTACGTATGTGTGATCCTGGCCTTTTTAGGCAGGTTTCAAAGGGACTCCATACCTGGACCTCCTGTGGTTTCCACAATGGTGATCTTAGTTTGGTTCAGTAGAACTTTGGGGGGTCCAGATATTACATAGACACAGATGATGATAAAATGTGGCCACGTTACAGCCGTCATCTGAGAGCGGTTTTATAGGTTCCTTTCTAAGATCTCGGCTTTAAGCTACTTTGATTGTTTTCTTAGAACTCCTCTCTGATCATTCACGTTTTCTAATTAAAATCTATGGCGGGCCTTCAATCCTGCTCCAGTTGGGAACAATCTGCTATTCTCCTTAAACCTACCAGAGACTGATATTAAGTTCCAGGAACAGGTGATTCAAGAACTTTACTAGAAATTGCCCACGTAGTTCAAGCCTTCGCTGTGTGTTACCCACCTCGCACTATGGACTGTATTTTTAATAACCTCTAACATGGACAACGGTTTACTAAACTAATGTCATAGACGAACCGCTTGCGATTAAGGCCATCAGTACACCTGGTTGGCAATATTTACTCCTATCCTGTGCTGCCAACAAGTTCAGAGTACACTGTTCTGTCTAGTGCAGCACTTGAGCATGACAGAGGGAGTCTCTTATTCTTTGAGTCATGCTCTGTGTATTGTGGTATAGAGGACATGCCAGCTCTCCCGTGTGGTGTAGTCTAGAGGATCCGTCGGCTCTCCCGTGTGGTGTAGTCTAGAGGATCCGTCGGCTCTCCCGTGTGGTGTAGTCTAGAGGATCCGTCGGCTCTCCCGTGTGGTGTAGTCTAGAGGATCCGTCGGCTCTCCCGTGTGGTGTAGTCTTGAGGATCCGTCGGCTCTGCCGTGTGGCGTAGTCTAGAGGATCCGTCGGCTCTGCCGTGTGGCGTAGTCTAGAGGATCCGTCTGCTCTGCCGTGTGGCGTAGTCTAGAGGATCCGTCGGCTCTGCCGTGTGGCGTAGTCTAGAGGATCCGTCGGCTCTGCCGTGTGGCGTAGTCTAGAGGATCCGTCGGCTCTGCCGTGTGGCGTAGCCTAGGGGACCCGCATACTAAATAACACAGGAGCATTAAGTATGTGACCATACTTTCGTCTGGTGCTCTACATTACAGCTTGGCTTATCGTGTCATATGGAAATAGTGCCAGTACCTATTAAAAGTAAATGGTGGTGTATTGCTGTGTTTTCACCGGACTATGTGAATATACACAAGTTGCTCATCTTGTCTCCCTGCTAGTAGATCTAGAAGGGTATGTTCGGAAGCCCCATGTAAGAACCCGTTCCTGGTTTTATGGGACTGTAGAATCTAAAGTGATGACTAATCTACGTTCTTATATAACTCGTCTTCTACACTTGGCAGTAAATGCTGTGAACTCCACGTGTCTCCTGCTCATCGCTCAACAACCAGAAAATAAAACTGCTCTCAAAGACGTACGTATGTTTACTGAGGAGCCGGGACTTGTCTTGTCGTTCTTTGCATCCTTTCAGGTTTATTGATATTCTTACTGAGGACAATGGCAATAATCTGCGCAGATCCATCTATTCAGCTGAGAATCCCAGTCACCCTGTAACTTTCCACTCGACCGCTTCATCGGAAGCTTAAAAACAGGAGGTTCAGAGATTAACAGAATTAGATATATATATGTATCTAGCTCTGTCGCTCCCTCTCTTTCTGTCTTGCTCGCTCTATCTGGCCCTAAACAGTCTAATTACAATTTTGTGATGTAATTCTGAAAGAAGAAACACAAGGAGATGGAATTATTAGAAAATAACTTGGTCCGATGAAGTCAACTTCAAACTTTCAGATTCTGTTAATAGGCACAACTGTGTATATTACTCAGAAAACACCCCCTCCCCCCCCCCCCCCCAAACAATTGAAGAACAGTTGAGTCACCCTGGGGTTACGGATTGGGCGGCCCTCTCATGTAAAGGGGTATTTAGACCCGTCTTCTACAATACAACGGTCACCTCAGACCTGTAACATGATCCAAGAAAATGTAATACCACAATTGTAGTTGGAGGCTGAAAATGCAGACGATCTTCAGCAAGATGGAGCCCTCCTCACTTTGCTTTAGCGGTGCGTCATTCTCTTGACAATAAATGACCCAATGGGTGGCAAGGTAGATGAGGCCCGGGTTGAATGGCTGCAACAATCACCAGACTGTACCCCGATGGACTTTTTAGTTTGGGGAGTTATCAAAGATCAGGTATATTCAAAAAAACTGTGCAGGGTTGATAACAAGAGTGAGTTCATAAAAGAAGCAGCTAAAATGAATGCCAATAAAGAAAGCTGGGAAATGTCCTGCTAGACGCTGCGCTGACTCTGGACTTGATATAACACAGTGACCAACACCAGCAGATGACACGGCCCCCAAACCATCACTGACTGAGGAAACTTCACACTGGACCACAAGACACTTGGATTGACGCCTCTCCACTCTCCTTTCCAGACTCCGGGACCGAGATTTCCCAATGAAATGCAAAATTTACTTTAATCTGAAAACAGGACTGTGGACACTGAGCAAGAGTGTTGGTCCACTGTGTTATATCAAGTCCAGAGTCAGCGCAGCATCTAGCAGGACATTTCCCAGCACTTCATGCTTCCCTCTGCTGACAAGCTTTATGGAGAGGCTGATTTCATTTTCCAGCAGGACTTGGCACCTGCCCACACTGCCAAAACTACCAATACCTGTTAAGGTATCAAAAAAAATGAAACATTGATACAGAAGTGATAAATGACACAACGAAAAAATCAATAAGTGATAAGTGTAACAGAAAAACATGCTAAAAACATAATTATATGATAATTGAATATTCAAAAAGCTGTGTTGCGAATTAAGGCTGCACCACTCACCAATCAGAAGCATGATGTTTAATTTGTATATTAAATATTCACTTGATGTTCTGCTGGTATACATATATATATATATATATATACACTACCGGTCAAACGTTTGGGGTCACCCAGACTCACACGTATATTTATCAAATGAGTTGCAAAATGACTAGAAAATATAGTCAAGACATTGACAAGGTTAGAAATAATGATTTTTATTTTAAATAATAATTTTCTCCTTCAGACTTTGCTTTCATCAAAGAATGCTCCATTTGCAGCAATTCCAGCATTGCAGACCTTTGCCATTCTAGCTGTTAATTTGCTGAGGTAATCGGGAGAAATTTCACCCCATGCTTCCAGAAGCCCCTCCCACAAGTTGGATTGGCTTGATGGGCACTTCTTGCGTACCATACGGTCAAGCTGCTCCCACACACCTCTATGGGGTTGAGATCTGGTGACTGCGCTGGCCACTCCATTACAGATAGAATACCAGCTGCCTGCTTCTTCCCTAAATAGTTCTTGCATAATTTGGAGGAGTGCTTTGGGTCATTGTCCTGTTGTAGGATGAAATTGGCTCCAATCAAGCGCTGTCCACAGGGTATGGCATGGCGTTGCAAAATGGAGTGATAGCCTTCCTTATTCAAAATCCCTTTTACCTTGTACAAATCTCCCACTTTACCAGCACCAAAGCAACCCCAGACCATCACATTACCTCCACCATGCTTGACAGATGGCGTCAGGCACTCTTCCAGCATCTTTTCAGTTGTTCTGCGTCTCACAAATGTTCTTCTGTGTGATCCAAACACCTCAAACTTCGATTCGTCTGTACATAACACTTTTTTCCAATCTTCCTCTTTCCAATGTCTGTGTGTTTTTGCCCATATTAATCTTTTCCTTTTATTAGCCAGTCTCAGATATGGCTTTTTCTTTGCCACTCTGCCCTGAAGACCAGCATCCCGGAGTCGCCTCTTCACTGTAGACGTTGACACTGACGTTTTGCGGGTTCTATTTAATGAAGCTGCCAGTTGAGGACCTGTGAGGCGTCTATTTCTCAAACTAGAGACTCTAATGTACTTGTCTTGTTGCTCAGTTGTGCAGCGGGGCCTCCCACTTCTCTTTCTACTCTGGTTGGAGCCTGTTTGTGCTGTCCTCTGAAGGGAGTAGTACACACCGTTGTAGGAAATCTTCAGTTTCTTGGCAATTTCTCGCATGGAATAGCCTTCATTTCTAAGAACAAGAATAGACAGTCGAGTTTCACATGAAAGCTCTCTTTTTCTAGCCATTTTGAGAGTTTAATCGAACCCACAAATGTAATGTTCCAGATTCTCAACTAGCTCAAAGGAAGGTCTATGGATTTTTGTATTGATTATCCATGTTCTGTGACATAACTGTAAGATTTTTTTCCTGTGCAGTTTCCCTGTGTGCATTTTCAGGTGGGTAAGTAAAGGGGTGCAGAGGCAGAAGCTAGGAACTGGTTCTGAAGATGGCCAAACAGTTCCCCTGCCAAATCATAAGAAATCAGTCCTGTAAAATGTGTGTGCATTTGGGGGCCCTCTTATAGATTTTGCAGCAGGACCCAGGAGGAACTACAAGTTACACTGCTGACCAGAAGTTCCTTTTTTGCTACCATAGATGGACTAGAGAATCAACAAGCCCCGGGATGCTCTGCTATAGATGGCATTGTGCCATGAACCAGCATTATGAGGAGACATCCTTTAGCTCTTACTATAGGGCCCACTCTCCCCTTTGCCGGCTCCTGCCCAATGTAAAGATGAGGATTTTTTTGTTGTATTTTTTTAAAGGAAATGTTTCTGATAAAGCAGATTTATTGCATGTAGAGCTCACTCTTGTATCTAATAACGCACGCAGCTCGCCCTAAAGCTTTATTTAGAAGGCCATATTAGGGATCTTTTCCAATGCCGTATACACAGCCCTAAAAATCAGGATCTGATCCCATCAGGGAAATGCAGGAAAACTTGTGAGAGCTTCACTGAAATCAATGGAGAGCCTGAGGAATTGAAATCTCCATTACATGAGTGTAATAAGTACAATTGACTCCCATGTATGTATATAATAAGTGCTAATGACCCCCCACAATGATTGTACGTATACATGTATGTAATAAGTAAAACTGTCCCCATGTATGTATGATTTTACGTAATTAATGCAACGGTCACCCTATGACCGTATGTATGTATGTATGTATGAATGATTGTATGTATGTATGATTGTATGTATGATTGTATGATTGTATGTATGATTGTATGTATGTAATTAATGCAACTTACCCCATGTATGTATGATTGTATGTATGTATGTATGTATGTATGATTGTATGTATGTATGAATGAATGTATGTTTGTATGATTGTATGTATGTAATTAATGCAACTGACCCCATGTATGTATGAATGTATGTATGTATGAATGATTGTATGTATGTATGTATGTATGTATGATTGTATGTATGATTGTATGTATGATTGTATGTATGTAATTAATGCAACTTACCCCATGTATGTATGATTGTATGTATGTATGTATGTATGTATGATTGTATGTATGTATGTATGTATGAATGAATGTATGTTTGTATGATTGTATGTATGTAATTAATGCAACTGACCCCATGTATGTATGAATGATTGTATGTATGTATGATTGTATGATTGTATGTATGATTGTATGTATGATTGTATGTATGTATGATTGTATGTAATTAATGCAACTGACCCAATGTATGTATGATTGTATGTATGTATGAATGATTGTATGTATGAATGATTGTATGTATGAATGATTGTATGTATGTATGTATGTATGTATGTAATGCAACTGACCCCATGTATGTATGATTGTATGTAATTATTGCAACTAAACCCTCATGTATGAATGTACGTAATAAATAAAACTCACATCCATGTATGTAATAAGTATAACCGACCCCTGATGTATGGAAGATTGTACGTATGTATGCAGTTAATGCAAGTGACCCCCATGTATGTATGATTGTAGGTAAGCCTGTATGTAATAAATGCATCACCCTATGTGTGTATGTATGTATGTCATTTATGCAACTGACTCCTCAAGTAGAAATGTATGTAATAAATACAACTCTAACCCATACCTGTATATATGCAATACATACACCTGACTCATGTATGTATGTATCTGACCCCTCATATATGTAATAATCCCCCCAGCGTTAAGTAGTTATTGACTTCATGTTTACTTTGACTTGGAGTTTGTGATTTTACGTCATTGTTAATTTCCAGTTATTATGCCGCCCCGGGTTCTTGTATTTACTCTAATATTCTATGTAAAGTGGAGATTACACATAAGTGGCGCTCGTCCGCTCTTCTATACTTCACAAAGCTGATCTGTGTTTATAATAGAGTGGACATTGCAATCATTGTGCCGGGGGTGTCCTGCTACTATTATAACACCTATCATTGTGTCATTTGGCCGCTCATTTAAATAATGAGTTCCGCTCTTTGATACGTTAAAATAACAAATTTCCCATTCATGAAAGTCTGATGACGCCAGACGGAAAATTGTTAATTCTCTCAGGAAGACTTAATGTTTCATAATAACACATTACAAAGACAATTATACTCAACCTGCCTGACTGTGTCATACTCCCATCCAAATTACATTCTTTTCACTTTGTAAACGACAGTTTTGTAAATCTGAAGTTATATAACAGCGGGAGGGGGATAACATCAGATCTTACTAGAAGTTACTCGTCTGGAAGTTTAGAAATAGACATGAAGTAATAAAATTCAATTTTAGGGTCATTGTGATGTAACATATCGCACTGTGCCCCTGAAGATTCATTTTCCCCGCTGTGTAATTTATATTATCAATTGGCATTGACAATTAACACTGGAAAAGTGGGTCAAAACATGTAACTAAAATTTATATTTGGATCAAACTTAGAACAACATAAACTTAGCAGGAAAAAAACTACTATAATACTGCCCCCTATATACAAGAATATAACTACTATAATACTGCTCCTATATACAAGAATATAACTACTATAATACTGCCCCCTATATACAAGAATATAACTACTATAATACTGCTCCTATATACAAGAATATAACTACTATAATACTGCCTCCTATGTACAAGAATATAACTACTAAAATACTGCCCCCTATATACAAGAATATGACTACTATAATACTGCCCCCTATATACAAGAATATAACTACTACCATACTGCTCCTATATACAAGAATATAGCTACTATAATACTGCCCCTATATACAAGAATATAACTACTATAATACTGCCCCCTATATACAAGAATATAACTACTATAATACTGCTCCTATATACAAGAATATAACTACTATAATACTGCCCCCTATATACAAGAATATAACTACTATAATACTGCCCCCTATATACAAGAATATAACTACTATAATACTGCTCCTATATACAAGAATATAACTACTATAATACTGCCCCTATATACAAGAATATAACTACTATAATACTGCCCCCTATATACAAGAATATAACTACTATAATACTGCCCCCTATATACAAGAATATAACTACTATAATACTGCTCCTGTATACAAGAATATAACTACTATAATACTGCCCCCTATATACAAGAATATAACTACTATAATACTGCCCTCTATATACAGGAATATAACTACTATAATACTGCCGCTATATACAAGAATATAACTACTATAATACTGCCCCTATATACAAGAATATAACTACTATAATACTGCCCCCTATATACAAGAATATAACTACTATAATACTGCTCCTATATACAAGAATATAACTACTATAATACTGCCCCCTATATACAAGAATATAACTACTATAATACTGCTCCTATATACAAGAATATAACTACTATAATACTGCCTCCTATGTACAAGAATATAACTACTATAATACTGCCCCCTATATACAAGAATATAACTACTATAATACTGCCCCCTATATACAAGAATATAACTACTACCATACTGCTCCTATATACAAGAATATAACTACTATAATACTGCCCCTATATACAAGAATATAACTACTATAATACTGCCCCCTATGTACAAGAATATAACTACTATAATACTGCCCCCTATATACAAGAATATAACTACTACCATACTGCTCCTATATACAAGAATATAACTACTATAATACTGCCCCTATGTACAAGAATATAACTACTATAATACTGCCCCCTATATACAAGAATATAACTACTATAATACTGCCCCCTATATACAAGAATATAACTACTATAATACTGCCCCTATATACAAGAATATTACTACTATAATACTGCCCCTATATACAAGAATATAACTACTATAATACTGCCCCCTATATACAAGAATATAACTACTATAATACTGCCCCCTATATACAAGAATATAACTACTATAATACTGCTCCTATGTACAAGAATATAACTACTATAATACTGCCCCCTATATACAAGAATATAACTACTATAATACTGCCCCCTATATACAAGAATATAACTACTATAATACTGCCCCTATATACAAGAATATTACTACTATAATACTGCCCCTATATACAAGAATATAACTACTATAATACTGCCCCCTATATACAAGAATATAACTACTATAATACTGCCCCCTATATACAAGAATATAACTACTATAATACTGCTCCTATGTACAAGAATATAACTACTATAATACTGCCCCCTATGTACAAGAATATAACAACTATAATACTGCCCCTATATACAAGAATATAACTACTATAATACTGCCCCTATATACAAGAATATATCTACTATAATACTGCCCCCTATATACAAGAATATAACTACTATAATACTGCTCCTATATACAGGAATATAACTACTATAATACTGCTCCTATATACAAGAATATAACTACTATAATACTGCCCCCTATATACAAGAATATAACTACTATAATACTGCTCCTATATACAAGAATATAACTACTATAATACTGCCGCTATATACAAGAATATAACTACTATAATACTGCTCCTATATACAAGAATATAACTACTATAATACTGCCCCCTATATACAAGAATATAACTACTATAATACTGCTCCTATATACAAGAATATAACTACTATAATACTGCTCCTATGTACAAGAATATAACTACTATAATACTGCTCCTATATACAAGAATATAACTACTATAATACTGCCCCCTATATACAAGAATATAACTACTATAATACTGCTCCTATATACAAGAATATAACTACTATAATACTGCCGCTATATACAAGAATATAACTACTATAATACTGCCCTCTATGTACAAGAATATAACTACTATAATACTGCTCCTATATACAGGAATATAACTACTATAAGGCTATGTTCACACGGAGTATTTTGGGGGAGGAATATCTGCCTCAAAATTCCGTTTGGAACTTTGAGGCAGATATTCCTCTCCCTGCACGCCGATTTTCGCGGCAATTATCGCGCCGTTTTTCGCCCGCGGCCATTGAGCGCCAAGGGCATAAAACAGCGAGAAATACGCTTTCTCCTGCCTCCCATTGAAGTCAATGGGAGGTCGGAGGCGGAAGCGCCCGAAGATCGGGCATGTCGCTTCTTTTTCCCGCGAGGCAGTTTTACTGCTCGCGGGAAAAAGACGCCGACGCCTCCCATTGAAATCAATGGGAGGTGTTCTCGGGCCGTTTCTGCCGAGTTTTGCGACGCGGTTTCCGCGTCAAAAAACTCGGCAAAATACCCCGTGTGAACATAACCTAATACTGCTCCTATGTACAAGAATATAACTACTATAATACTGCCCCTATATACAAGAATATAACTACTATAATACTGCCGCTATATACAAGAATATAACTACTATAATACTGCTCCTATATACAAGAATATAACTAGTATAATACTGTAGTAGGAAACAAAGGGAGAAATCCTCCAGCTCACCTGACACAGAGATTTGAGTGTCGCTGTCAGCGCCTGGATCTTTTTCGTGTCGGCACACGATACAGGAACAGAGGTAGCAGAAAAAATGGTCCAGCGCTCTGGTAGTAGTAAAATAGAAAAAATATTTTTCCAAGTTTAATAGAATTGCGTTAAAAAGTCCATTGTAGTATGGTCTCGGTGTGTGGATGGAAGGAAAGAATGATCCTGTTAGCCTACGCGTTTCGGACGAGGCAACGTCCTTAGACTTGGCTGTAGTGTAGTTTGAAATTGGCGCTCTGGCGGATTTATACTGTGTCCAGGGTGACAGCTGAGTCCTAATTGTGTTTCACGACTCTGTGTCAAATGGACCGCAACCCGGAAGTGGAATGATGCCAGCGTTTGGTGCGCCCATGTTAGTGTTACGTAAGTTGACTTGTCATGTTGGGCAACTTGCCCTATGAAACAATATATGTTTCTTTGTTGGACTATGTTATGGATTATGGGTTATGTCTAGCATGTATCACTAAAGTATTTAAGGACGCTTATAAAATGGATCTTAAACTTGGTCATGTGTGCGTTCCAGGTCATCTGACTACGTGGAACGCAAACATGTAAGACGGATCAGCGGCATGCAAGCTGGATGAACGTGAGTCATCCTAATTCAATTACTTATGGTACGTAAATATTTGATTCCTATGGGATTAGCAAAACTTGTACTTGAAAAGTACTTAGGAAGGAAATGTCAAAGTTTGATGTCTGTACCTATGGGCATAATTGATTACCGTTCGGGTCACAATATATTTGGTGTTAATGTAACGAAGAGCGGCCAGATTAAAGACATGTTTGCGCATCTAAAATTCAAATTTTTACTAATTGAAGATGATTGGATCATAAGTGCACGGGTAAGGAAAGTGAAGTGAAAGAAAAAATTAAATTGTGAAAATGTAATGCATGACAATCAGCATATGTTATGCATGCACCACGGGGGGTGATTGGTTAAAATCATGATTATATGGAGAGGTTCCTGTGAAGACAAGATGTCAAAGTGTGTTATATTATGAATTCATGGGACTGTGTATGAGGAGGTGGTACGATGTTAAATAGTTTTATTTATCAATATTGGAACATGAGTTCTTTTTTCAAATTTAAGCCGTCTGGAAATCTTGTTTTTAGTCTATAAATCCAGAAGGCTTCTCTTAGGTGAGTTTTGTTTTTTATGTCACCTCCTCTTTTCGGCATGTGAATTTTTTCGATAGCGTAGCAGCAGAAAGTTTTAGTTGTCCTATTGTGTTTGTGTATGAAGTGTTTTGATGCGTTGGAAATGTTCACAATATTTGGATTTCTGACATAACTCAGATGTTCCAGTATTCTGGTTTTTAATTTCCTGTTAGTGCATCCCACATATTTTAAACGACACTCTGTGCATTCAATAATATAGACAACCGATTCCGTGTTACAATTTATATAATTTTGAATGGTAAATGTGTCCGTTTGGGTAGAGTTACTGAAATTTTTAGTAGGGTATGCATAAGAACAAACTTTGCAGGGGTGTTGGCCACACCTGTAAAAGCCTTTTGTTTCTAACCATGTGGTATTTGTTTTATCATGTGAACTGAAATAGGACGGGGATAGGACGCTGCCTAGGGATGGTGCTTTGCGGGCTACTATCCTGATTCCTCCTGCCAAGATGGTGCGCAAACTGTCATCCTCCATGAGAATTGGTAAGTATCGATTTACTAGATTTTTGATTTGTGAGAATTGATTACTCTGTTGAAGAATTAATGTAGGCTGACTGCTGGTATTTTGCTTAATGGTGTTTTTATTGTGGTACTCAAGTAGTTGTGTTCTAGGTTTTTTAGACATAATGTCACTTGCTCTATTCAGTGTCCATTGTGGATATCCTCTTTTGGAGAGTCTTGATTTAATCTGTTCTTCTTCTAGTAAGAAACGATTATGTGAACTGCAGTTCCGTTTCGCTCGGTGCATCTCTCCTACTGGTATGGCCCGAATGGTTTGTTCAGAGTGATTACTTTTGGCATGAAGTATGTTGTTAGATGCTGTTGGTTTGCGATGTGTTTCGGTGCATATTGTCTGGCCCACTTTGCCGCTTAGTTTTAGGTCTAGGAAGATAATCTCAGTAGTGTTGTGGTTATGAGTAAATTTAAGATTACAGTTATTACGGTTTAGACTCTCGACAAAAGCTGGGATGATATTAATGTCTCCTTTCCAGATAAGTAAAATGTCATCAATGTATCTACCGTACCATTCAATACAATTGCCATATATGTTGTTACTGGAAAAAATGTGGGACTGCTCCCACCACGACGTGACCAAATTTGCCACTGAGGGGGAAAATTTTGCCCCCATAGATACACCCCTTAATTGAAGATAATATTTTCCATCGAATAGGAAATAATTGTTTGTCATTAGAAACACCAGAACCTCCAGTATATAAATTTGGAAATTCTTGTCGTAACTACTGTGTGTAGAAATGTGTTCTTCCAAGGCAGTGTAAGCTATTTGGTGGGGAATTGAGGTATATAGTGAGACCACATCACAAGTGAGCCATGTGTTATTTTCTTGCCACCGTAGATTGCTTAGTGAATTTAGGACATTTTTAGTGTCACTTAGGAAGCCAGGTGTTCTTTGTACTAGAGGTTGCAGCAAAGTGTCAAGCCATTCTGATAGTCTCTCAAGTATTGAACCAATACCTGAGACTATGGGTCTCATTGGTGGAGGGAAAAAGCAAATTCAAACGAGACACTAAGGACTATGCACTAAATGAAATTTACACCTGGAACAAGAGAGAAAGAAACTATAACAGACCAAGACCCATCCTAAAAAAACGGAATTATCAACATAAACAATATAAGGATCTACCCAACAGAGTAAGCTTCAGCTCCACTGAGCCAGACTCAGCAGAGGGCTTTTCAGAAGATGAAAATATGAGAACACGGTCCTACTCCAACCATAGACAAGATGGTCCAGGTCATCAGTCAAAAAACGAGGAAGGAGGGGCGGTAGGAAGCACAAACAGACCAAATCAAGATCTAAATCGCCGCCTCCGTCCCCGAAAATTTCAGCATTATTAGAAACTAACGTCACTAACTTATCTTCTACTACGTTAACCAAGGAACAAAATCAAGTTCTATCATTGGGCCTCAATTTTGCCCCGAAAAATAATTTCAACTTGTTCAACACCATACTCGATATCAATAAATTTATCCGCAATTTGACTGTTAAAAAACATTTTTCAGCACCAGAAATTGCCACTGATAGCTTGATACCTTCATCGAATACAATTAACGTTATCGAAGATCCACCAGTGGACATATCTCACATTCCATCTAATTTCTCGTTTCAAGAACTTACGACCATGGTATGCCTGGACCACCTATGCACGGAAAAACCAAACCAAACAGTCATGACTGCTAGAAATTTTGAAACATCAAACCCCAAGTTCTATCCAATAGGTTCACGCACAAACGTTACAGTCCTGAACAAACACGACTACAAATTATCCATTCTGACCATGTTATCAGACGAAACAACTTACAAAATTTTAGAAAAAAACCCAGTGGATAACATTAAAACCAACATGAAAAAATTACTCACTGATGGCCTACAACAAGGTTTCATCACTCAAAAACAGTTGGACTTTATATATATTGATCAACCCATTACTCCAATAATCCACGCTCTCCCAAAAATACACAAAGAAATTTTCCCTCCACCAATGAGACCCATAGTCTCAGGTATTGGTTCAATACTTGAGAGACTATCAGAATGGCTTGACACTTTGCTGCAACCTCTAGTACAAAGAACACCTGGCTTCCTAAGTGACACTAAAAATGTCCTAAATTCACTAAGCAATCTACGGTGGCAAGAAAATTACACATGGCTCACTTGTGATGTGGTCTCACTATATACCTCAATTCCCCACCAAATAGCTTACACTGCCTTGGAAGAACACATTTCTACACACAGTGGTTACGACAAGAATTTCCAAATTTATATACTGGAGGTTCTGGTGTTTCTAATGACAAACAATTATTTCCTATTCGATGGAAAATATTATCTTCAATTAAGGGGTGTATCTATGGGGGCAAAATTTTCCCCCTCAGTGGCAAATTTGGTCATGTCGTGGTGGGAGCAGTCCCACATTTTTTCCAGTAACAACATATATGGCAATTGTATTGAATGGTACGGTAGATACATTGATGACATTTTACTTATCTGGAAAGGAGACATTAATATCATCCCAGCTTTTGTCGAGAGTCTAAACCGTAATAACTGTAATCTTAAATTTACTCATAACCACAACACTACTGAGATTATCTTCCTAGACCTAAAACTAAGCGGCAAAGTGGGCCAGACAATATGCACCGAAACACATCGCAAACCAACAGCATCTAACAACATACTTCATGCCAAAAGTAATCACTCTGAACAAACCATTCGGGCCATACCAGTAGGAGAGATGCACCGAGCGAAACGGAACTGCAGTTCACATAATCGTTTCTTACTAGAAGAAGAACAGATTAAATCAAGACTCTCCAAAAGAGGATATCCACAATGGACACTGAATAGAGCAAGTGACATCATGTCTAAAAAACCTAGAACACAACTACTTGAGTACCACAATAAAAACACCATTAAGCAAAATACCAGCAGTCAGCCTACATTAATTCTTCAACAGAGTAATCAATTCTCACAAATCAAAAATCTAGTAAATCGATACTTACCAATTCTCATGGAGGATGACAGTTTGCGCACCATCTTGGCAGGAGGAATCAGGATAGTAGCCCGCAAAGCACCATCCCTAGGCAGCGTCCTATCCCCGTCCTATTTCAGTTCACATGATAAAACAAATACCACATGGTTAGAAACAAAAGGCTTTTACAGGTGTGGCCAACACCCCTGCAAAGTTTGTTCTTATGCATACCCTACTAAAAATTTCAGTAACTCTACCCAAACGGACACATTTACCATTCAAAATTATATAAATTGTAACACGGAATCGGTTGTCTATATTATTGAATGCACAGAGTGTCGTTTAAAATATGTGGGATGCACTAACAGGAAATTAAAAACCAGAATACTGGAACATCTGAGTTATGTCAGAAATCCAAATATTGTGAACATTTCCAACGCATCAAAACACTTCATACACAAACACAATAGGACAACTAAAACTTTCTGCTGCTACGCTATCGAAAAAATTCACATGCCGAAAAGAGGAGGTGACATAAAAAACAAAACTCACCTAAGAGAAGCCTTCTGGATTTATAGACTAAAAACAAG
Organism: Rhinoderma darwinii; assembly: GCF_050947455.1. Taxonomy (NCBI): domain Eukaryota; kingdom Metazoa; phylum Chordata; class Amphibia; order Anura; family Rhinodermatidae; genus Rhinoderma; species Rhinoderma darwinii. Next base: position 17,723,297 of record NC_134696.1, on the reverse strand, counting down.
ATTTCCAGACGGCTTAAATTTGAAAAAAGAACTCATGTTCCAATATTGATAAATAAAACTATTTAACATCGTACCACCTCCTCATACACAGTCCCATGAATTCATAATATAACACACTTTGACATCTTGTCTTCACAGGAACCTCTCCATATAATCATGATTTTAACCAATCACCCCCCGTGGTGCATGCATAACATATGCTGATTGTCATGCATTACATTTTCACAATTTAATTTTTTCTTTCACTTCACTTTCCTTACCCGTGCACTTATGATCCAATCATCTTCAATTAGTAAAAATTTGAATTTTAGATGCGCAAACATGTCTTTAATCTGGCCGCTCTTCGTTACATTAACACCAAATATATTGTGACCCGAACGGTAATCAATTATGCCCATAGGTACAGACATCAAACTTTGACATTTCCTTCCTAAGTACTTTTCAAGTACAAGTTTTGCTAATCCCATAGGAATCAAATATTTACGTACCATAAGTAATTGAATTAGGATGACTCACGTTCATCCAGCTTGCATGCCGCTGATCCGTCTTACATGTTTGCGTTCCACGTAGTCAGATGACCTGGAACGCACACATGACCAAGTTTAAGATCCATTTTATAAGCGTCCTTAAATACTTTAGTGATACATGCTAGACATAACCCATAATCCATAACATAGTCCAACAAAGAAACATATATTGTTTCATAGGGCAAGTTGCCCAACATGACAAGTCAACTTACGTAACACTAACATGGGCGCACCAAACGCTGGCATCATTCCACTTCCGGGTTGCGGTCCATTTGACACAGAGTCGTGAAACACAATTAGGACTCAGCTGTCACCCTGGACACAGTATAAATCCGCCAGAGCGCCAATTTCAAACTACACTACAGCCAAGTCTAAGGACGTTGCCTCGTCCGAAACGCGTAGGCTAACAGGATCATTCTTTCCTTCCATCCACACACCGAGACCATACTACAATGGACTTTTTAACGCAATTCTATTAAACTTGGAAAAATATTTTTTCTATTTTACTACTACCAAAGCGCTGGACCATTTTTTCTGCTACCTCTAGTATAATACTGCCTCCTATGTACAAGAATATAACTACTATAATACTGCTCCTATATACAAGAATATAACTACTATACTACTGCCCCCTATATACAAGAATATAACTACTATAATACTGCTCCTATATACAAGAATATAACTACTATAATACTGCTCCTATATACAAGAATATAACAACTATAATACTGCCCCTATATACAAGAATATAACTACTATAATACTGCTTCCTATATACAATAATATAACTACTATAATACTGCTCCTATGTACAAGAATATAACTACTATAATACTGCCCCTATATACAAGAATATTACTACTATAATACTGCTCCCTATATACAAGAATATAACTACTATAATACTGCTCCTATATACAAGAATATAACGACTATAATACTGCCCCCTATATACAAGAATATAACTACTATAATACTGCCCCCTATATACAAGAATATTACTACTATAATACTGCCTCCTATATACAAGAATATTACTACTATAATACTGCCCCCTATATACAAGAACTACTATAATACTGCCCCTATATACAAGAATATAACTACTATAATACTGCCCCCTATATACAAGAATATTACTACTATAATACTGCCCCCTATATACAAGAATATTACTACTATAATACTGCCCCCTATATACAAGAATATTACTACTATAATACTGCCCCCTATATACAAGAATATAACTACTATAATACTGCCCCTATATACAAGAATATAACTACTATAATACTGCCCCCTATATACAAGAATATAACTACCATAATACTGCCCCCTATATACAAGAATATAACTACTATAATACTGCTCCTATATACAAGAAAATAACTACTATAATACTGCCCCCTATATACAAGAATATAACTACTATAATACTGCCTCCTATATACAAGAATATAACTACTATAATACTGCCTCTATATACAAGAATATAACTACTATAATACTGCCCCTATATACAAGAATATAACTACTATAATACTGCTCCTATATACAAGAATATAACTACTATAATACTGCTCCTATATACAAGAATATAACTACTATAATACTGCCCCCTATATACAAGAATATAACCACTATAATACTGCCCCCTATGTACAAGAATATAACTACTATAATACTGCCCCCTATGTACAAGAATATAACTACTATAATACTGCCCCCTATATACAAGAATATAACTACCATAATACTGCCTCCTATATACAAGAATATAACTACTATAATACTGCTCCTATATACAAGAATATAACTACTATAATACTGCTTCCTATATACAAGAATATAACTACTATAATACTGCCCCTATATACAAGAATATAACTACTATAATACTGCTTCCTATATACAAGAATATAACTACTATAATACTGCCCCTATATACAAGAATATAACTACTATAATACTGCTTCCTATATACAAGAATATAACTACTATAATACTGCTCCTATATACAAGAATATAACTACTATAATACTGCCCCCTATATACAAGAATATAACTACCATAATACTGCCTCCTATATACAAGAATATAACTACTATAATACTGCTCCTATATACAAGAATATAACTACTATAATACTGCTTCCTATATACAAGAATATAACTACTATAATACTGCCCCTATATACAAGAATATAACTACTATAATACTGCTTCCTATATACAAGAATATAACTACTATAATACTGCTCCTATATACAAGAATATAACTACTATAATACTGCTTCCTATATACAAGAATATAACTACTATAATACTGCCTCCTATATACAAGAATATACACTACCGTTCAAATGTTTGGGGTCACTTAGAAATTTCCTTATTTTTGCAAGAAAAGCAGTTTTTTTCAATGAAGATAACATTAAATTAATCAGAAATACACTCTATACATTGTTAATGTGCTAAATGACTATTCTAGCTGCAAACATCTGGTTTTTAATGCAATATCTACATAGATGTATAGAGTCCCATTTCCAGCAACCATCACTCCAGTGTTCTAATGGTACATTGTGTTTGCTAACTGTGTTAGAAGGCTAATGGATGATTAGAAAGCACTTGAAAACCCTTGTGCAATTATGTTAGCACCGCTGTAAACAGTTTTTCTGTAATCACACAGTGATCATAATCCCAGCGTACCACCATACAATAATGCATGTCACAAACAGAAATAATAAATACAGTGATGTCGCAATATATGGACAATAAACACAGTGAAGTCATAGGAAAGGATGATTGTGCACAGTGATGTCACAGAACATGGATAATAAACAGTGATGTCACAGATAGTGGCTAAGGACCACATTAAGGCTATGTTCACACAGGGTCTTTTGCCGAGTTTTTTGACGCGGAAACCGCGTCGCAAAACTCGGCAGAAACGGCCCGAGAACGCCTCCCATTGATTTCAATGGGAGGCGTCGGCGTCTTTTTCCCGCAAGCAGTAAAACTGCCTCGCGGGAAAAAGAAGCGACATGCCCTATCTTCGGGCGCTTCCGCCTCCGACCTCCCATTGACTTCAATGGGAGGCAGGAGAAAGCGTGTTTTATGCCCGCGGCGCTCAATGGCCGCGGACGAAAAACGGCGCGATAATTGCTATTCACACGGAGTATTTTGGGGGAGGAATATCTGCCTCAAAATTCCGTTTGGAGCTTTGAGGCAGATATTCCTCCCCCAAAATACTCCGTGTGAACATAGCCTAAAGGGTAACTAAACGTTCAACAAACTTCTGACATGTCAGAAGTTTTGATTGGTGGGGGTTCGAGCATTGAGACCCCCACCAGTCGCTAAAATGAAGCGTCAGAAGAGCTCGCGTGAGCGCTGTGTCACTTCGTTTCTGTTCGGCTTTTTCCAGAAAGCCGATGTAGTGGTGTACGGGCTCATAGACTTTCTATTGAGCCCGTACACTGCTACATAAATTTCCGTAAAAAGCCGAACAGAAACGAAGCAACTCAAGCGCTCACACCAGCGAATCTGCCGTTTCGTTTAAGCGATTGGTGGGGGTGTCTCAGTGCTCGGACCCCCACCAATCAAAACTTCTGACATGTCGCTATGACATGTCAGAAGTTTGTCGAATATTTAGTTACCCTTTAATGCCACAGCAAATAAATAATAAACACAGCATCATAATACAAATATCGTGTGCAGTGATGTCAGAGTACATGGAGAGTAAATACTGTGAAGTCATAGGAAAGAGTTATTGCACACAGTGATGTCACAGTACATAGATATTTATAGTGATGTCACAGCTAATGGCTAAGCATTACAGTGATGTCACAGTACAGAGGTTTCATGGATTATGAGTCTAAGGCCTCATTTACACGAGCGTGTGCGTTTTGCGCACGCCAAAAAACGCAGCGTTTTGCGTGCGCAAAAGGCACTTGACAGCTCCGTGTGTCATCAGTGTATGATGCGCGGCTGCGTGATTTTCGCGCAGCCGCCATCATAGAGATGAGGCTAGTCGACGTCAGTCACTGTCCAGGGTGCTGAAAGAGTTAACTGATTGGCAGTAACTCTTTCAGCACCCTCGACAGTGAATTCCGATCACAATATACACCAACCTGTGAATAACAAAAAGACGATCATACTTACCAAGAACTTCCTGCTTCCTACAGTCCGGTCTCCCGGCCGTTGCCTTGGTGACGCGTCCCTCTCTTGTCATCCGGCCCCACCTCCCTGGATGACGCGGCAGTCCATGTGACCGCTGCAGCCTGTGATTGGCTGCAGCCTGTGCTTGGCCTGTGATTGGCTGGAGCTGTCACTTGGACTGAATTGTCATCCCGGGAGGTCAGACTGGAGGAAGAAGACGGGAGTTATCGGTAAGTCAGAACTTCTTTATTTTTTTACACGTTCATGTATATTGTGATCGGAAGTCACTGTCCAGGGTGCTGAACCAGTTTAACTCTTTCAGCACCGTGGACAGTGACTGTCTCCTGACGTCGCATCCCGGAATTTTTTTTGCCGGGTTCGGTCAAAACGAGTTCGGCCGAACCCGGTGAAGTTCGGTGCGCTCATCTTTAATTTGACACTCCGTTTGGATGTTTGTAAACAGAAAAGCACGTGGTGCTTTTCTGTTTACATTCATCCTTTTGACAGCTCTTGCGCGAATCACGCAGTTCGCACGGAAGTGCTTCCGTGCGGCATGCGTGGTTTTCACGCACCCATTGACTTCAATGGGTGCGTGATGCGCGAAAAACGCACGATTATAGAACATGTCGTGAGTTTTACGCAACGCACTCGCGCTGCGCAAAATTCACGCATTGTCTGCACTGCCCCATAGAGTAATATAGGTGCGTACGACACGCGTGAAAAGCACGCGCGTCGCACGCGCGTATATTACGCTCGTGTAAATGAGGCCTAAATTTGAGAACAATGACAGACTCTATGGACCGTGTCTACAACCATTGTCTAGCATGATGGAGGATCAGTCCAGGTATCAGGATGAAGTAGAACATCTGAGTTGATGATTTCTTTATTACTGACGGCATCATGAGTGTTAATTCTACAGCAATGAATGTGTTATAAATTACTTGGATTGAGAGAAGCAAAAAATGTCCCTAGCTGGAAGGACTGCAGTGTCAGGCAAAGCTCAGCTCCCAATCGGGATTAGTATATTAGAAAGTGGCAGAACTTTTCATCGTCCACTATCTAAACAATATTTGCATAAAATATTTTACGCCAAAAAGTGGTGCTAGTTTGTTATTTGACGATTTATTTGTCACGCTGCTTTGTGCTTCGTTTTTTCTATTTGTCGTAGATGACATTTGCGCCATTTTTCTAATACACTTTACACCACTACATGTGTCACTATATGTTTCACATTCTCTGCTTGCCACAATCGAAGATCTTCCAGAGACGACCTCATTGGGTTCCCGCTCCTGGGATCTTACGTGATCAACTGGTTATTGCCAGGGGTAAGCCGCAAGGTACACGCTAATTTTCCAATATCATGCTGTAAGATGGAGTCCTCTGACGCACGGTCGCGCCATTATTTGCGGCTGTAATATGGAAGCAGAAATATACTCGTCTTACGCTAGTGAATTCACATTGGCGTTTCCCCTCGTTTTTGCGGCTGTGGTCATTTGCCGTAGTGGCCGGATGTTACATTGTAGTGAACAGGATTTTATTTCTTGCCCTACACAGCGCGGCTGAAAACGATGAACTTTTTATGGGACGTTGGTTCACTACGCAACGTGTGCATGTAGCCTAAAGCTATATGCACACGTTGCGTATTTTGCTGCGGAAAATACGCACCAAAACCGCAGTAACACGCAGGAAATTCACAGGTAAAAACCACACCTAAGGGCTTATTTAGACGAACGTGATATACATCCGTGCAACGCGTGTGATTTTCACGCGCCTCGCACGGACCTATGTTAGTCAATGAGGCCGTTCAGATAGTCCGTGAGTTTCACGCAGCGTGTGTGCGCTGCATAAAACTCACGACATGTCCGATATTTGTGCGTTGTTCGCGCATCACGCACCCATTGAAGTCAATGGGTGCGTGAAAATCATACGCAGCACACGGAAGCACTTCCGTGGGACTCGCGTGATTCGCGCAACAGCAGTAAAAAGTATGAATGAAAACAGAAAAGCACCACGTGCTACAAACATACAAACAGAGTGTCATAATGATGGCGGCTGCGCGAAAATCACGCAGCCACGCATCATACGCGGCTGACACACGGAGCTGTTCAGTACCTTTTGCGCGCGCAAAACGCACACGCTCCTGTAAATCCGGCCTTATAGTGCGTTGTTCAATGCATTTTTCAGTGCCGTTTTTACGTTTTGATGCATTTTTCGGTTCCGTTTTTACATTTTGATGCGTTTTTCAGCGCGTTTTCATGTTGCAGATTTTGGTGCAATTTTCCTCAGCACTAGGCAGATACAATTCGCAAGCGGAAACACAAGATAAATTGACATGCTGCAGATTTTAAAATCCACACCGCGGATCGATTTACGAGCAGAAAAATACCGCAAGCGTGTACATGAGATTTCCTGGAATCTCATTGACTGCGCTGTTTCTGTATTACGCTGCGGTTTGGCCACACGCAAATACGCGCGGCAAAACCACACGTAATACCCATCGTGTGCATTGACCCTTATGACTTTCTTAGCCTGCGCCCCTTCTAGACACTTTATAAAACTTTTCACAAAGGCACAAAAAGTGTCTAACACTTCATAAATGGTACATTTTGGCGCATGGCATGTACTCTCCTTTTTTGTGCAATTTCTGCCCAAATTTCGGCGAATTTTCCATCGTAAATCTACCACTGTAGCCCACATTTACATTTTTTACTCCAGTCTGTGTAAGGGTATGTTCACACAGCTTATTTACGGACATAATTCGGGCGTTTTACGCCTCGATTTACGTCCGAAAATGTGCCTCGATAGCGTTGGCAAACATCTGCCCATTGAAAGCAATGGGCTGACGTTTGTCTGTTCACACGAGGCGTATATTTACGCGTCGCTGTCAAAAGACGGCGCGTAAATAGACGCCCGCGCCAAAGAAGTGTCATGTCACTTCTTCAGACGTAAATGGAGCCGTTTTCCATGGACTCCATGGAAAACCAGCTCCAGTTACGTCTGTAATGGACGCGGCGTTCAAGCGCCTGCACATGCCGTTACGGCTGAAATGACGGGGCTGTTTTCTCCTGGAAACAGCCCCGTAATTTCGGCCGTTACGGACGCTGCCGTGTGAACATACCCTAAAGGAGATGGAGTGGTTTGCAGCAAATGAATTAAAAGGTGCACAGATCTTAATAAATTTGGCGCATTTTCACCTAACAGAGATTAAATTCATTCTACGCCTGCTGTGCCAAAATTTGCGCCATTTCCTCCTATTCTACATAATAAATATGGCATAAACGACTTCTCCTTTGGACACCACCGCCCTCTTTTCTCGTCGCTTTCCAAGTTTGGCAAGCAACAAGAACAGTCGCAAATTTTACTTCTGAAATGTTGCGCGTCATAAATTGTGCCAAAACCCGCCATTGACTGCTTGATAACTGTGGGCCAGCGTGTCTAAAAATAGAAAAACCCTTTAAGGCGAGATTCACACGAACGTTATATACGTCCGTGTGCGGTCAGTGAAAGCCACGGACAGCACACAGACCTATGAAATTCAATAGAGCTTTTCAGACATGCATTTTTCAGGCAGCGTGTTTTTTTACGTTGTGTGAATCTCAGTGCACGTCCTATTCTCGTGCGTTTTTTGCGGATCACGCACCCATTGAAGTCAATGGGTGCGTGAAAATCACGGACAGCCCACGGACATCATCCATGTGCTGTCCGTGATTCACGCACCAGTTTCTACAAAAAAGTGCACCAACACGGACATCAAACACTGATGCCACACGGAACTGCGACACATGAAAAACGCTGTGGTTTTTACGTGCGCAAAACAGACGCGTTCGTGTGAATCAGGCCTAAGCGAGACGTTTCCTCAGAATTCATGAGACATTTTTGTGCGCGTCACACATCGGAGACAAATCTGCGCTAATTTTCTTTCCTTTTCCAAATTTTATTTGGTGACTTTTTTGTGACGCGTCGTTAAAACTTTTATTTTTTAAACTTTTGACAGAAGGTGGTTTTGCTTTATTCTATTTCTATGGTGTAATTCTATCCTTTATATGCAAACTCTGAGGTAAAAAAAAAAAAATTCTGTATAAAGTGGAGAACTTTAGGGTCAAAATCTGCGTTGACCGTCAGTATCTTGAGGTGAGAAGATCCTGAGGTAAATAAATCTCGGCCATTCAGTAGTTTATCGCTGACTACAAAGAGAAACAACGACGCCTCCGATAGGCTGTCCTAACCGAGGGCGTGATAGCTTTATAAAGCAGTAGGCGTGTCGCTGGTTCGCCCCGCCCCTCTCTGCTCATGCTCCTCAGCTGTGGTGTAACGTGCTCAGACAGGTGACAGCATATCGTGTCTCGGAAACAGCACCAATGGTCGGATTTATAACAATGCTCCTCTTCCACGCCCAGGCCAATGAGAAAGAGGCGGGTAGGAATGTGCAGCCAATGGGAAGGAGGAGGGCGGGGTCCCATCACGTTGCAGGGTGAATGTGTGTTGTGTGTGTGTGAGAAGATGGGGAGTCAGTAGGAGAGCGGAGTGTGAGAGGGGTGCAGGGCCGGGACTTGTCTGCGTCTTACCAGGCTTACCTATCCTTGGGGTGTGCTGAGAGTCTTACATTTTGGGGTGTTACTCTGGAAGCTGCCACCTGGGTAAGTGCTGGGCATGTGTCTGTTATTATTATGGTGCCCGTTACTATGGCGTCCATGTATCTATTTTGCTATGCCTGTATATCTTCTATTTATGTATCTATATGGCATTCATTGTTGGTAACCCTGGCATTGCCCACATTTGCCCATTCCCCCCCAGTCTCTCTCTTATGCCTATGACTGGTACAAAGTTTTAGCCCCCCCCCCCCATCATACGACCTTTACGTTACATTTACATCACCCCCAAATGTCAACTGTGGCAAAACCATAAAAAATTCCTGACCGTGGTGGCGACCTTGACGAGAAACCAGAAAAATGTATCTGATCTGAGTTGATCGTTGCAGGTTATATTGATGCATCTATAGGTGGTGTATTAGGGGAGGGGGTGATGCCCGCTTGGTTATTGCCGCCATATATATCCACGATCATTGCTGGAGGGGTCCGGTCATTTGCTGGGTGTAGGGGGCCCCCTTTATCAGTTGGGGTCCCAGTAGTCACCCATCGACCCTGTAGATTTGACCGGACACAAGTTGGCGAGGTACGGCATTATTATGGTGGGCGATATTGCCAGGAAAGGTTGGGAGTTGTAGTTACAGAATCCATTGGAGTCCCCCTAGCGGTGGCATGGCAGTGAGTGGGTGCTTGGAGATGATGGGAGTTGTTGTGCCATAATGTATACTCCTGGAGGTGTTTGCAGGGCTATTGGGTACAGGAGTGGGGGCTGTTACTAGACAGGGGATTTTGTGCACGCGTCTTCGCTGGGTTATTTTTCCGCTGATCGGACGTCCGTGGCGCTGGTGTCGTGTGGATCCGTGAAGGGCACGTATGACATTGTGTCTCACCCCCTGTGCCCTTACAGCTCTGACCTGCAGCTCTCCTGGAAAACTAACTCCCAGCATGCCCTGACCGCCGCAGCCAGGGAGCCACAGGTTGGACATCACCTGGTGGACAATGATCCACAAACCTCTTCCACTGCTGATGCGTATTCAGCCAGATACAATACAAATAATTGTAATATGCTGGTAGTTGTAGTTCTACAGAATGCTGAGCACAGACTGCATGGTGATAGGGGGCACCTGGGGGCTGTCTGTGCATGTTAACATTTTTAGTTCGACAGCCGGAGAGCCCTAGGTTGCTAATAGCATTGTTATAGGGGGCATCTAGTGGGCAGATATGGTGGGGGGCTGTCAGAGCATGCTGGGAGTTGTAGTCTCCACAGGTTGCAGATCCCTGCCTTATGGTATTTCTATGTTGGGCAGAATTTAGGACTCATGCACCCAATTTTTTGCGGATCAGTGTGTTCGGAGGAGTGGGATTATTTGGGTATTTATGGCCCCGCACAGGTCGCCCCTCTACCTCCTATGTTAGTGCTACAATTTTAGAAATCATGTCACTGTTTTTAGCAAAAGGAGGATAAACCTCATCATTTCAGATCTCATCTGGGAGTAGGCAGCAGTGTAGAGGGTCTGTGCCAGGCACATGCAGCAGATTGGCTCTGCCCTAAGTGCCGATGAGAGTGGCCGGGCTGAGATGGATTTCTATTGGTCCTCTTCTGATTGGAGAGTCTCAGGCTCGGGGATTCACGTGAAGCAGACATGCTTTTCTGAGCTTCCGGGCTCTCACATGTCCCCACCGCCCCCTCCACCAGCGTCTCCGCTCTTACAGAAAACCCTCCACAGAGCGGACACTGATATCAATGGCGTCTTCTATACATTGTATCCTCTGCACGGTGTATGTATTAAGTGTTACTCTGATAGAGATAAAATAATCTATTTGCCCGGTCTGAGTTTTGCCAATAGATTTGCAATCCGTCCTCCGTTGATGTAGCTGAGGTTAACTAATAAAATGGCGCAGATCCATTGGCTTTTCTGTAGTTCCAGTAGATCCTTCTAAATGTGTTACATTTCTCATGTCTATGATGAGTACAATGTATAGACATCTTGAAATTATTTTTAATTTGGCATTTGATAATCCAGAAAGTCTGATAATCCGCCGGTTGTGTCCAGTTTCTTTCCATAAATAGCGCCACATCTATCCATAGGTTGTGTCTGATATTGCAGCTCAGCCTCATACCAGATCCAGCCTATGGACAGACGTGGGTCTGTTTATGGGGGGACGGGGACTTATATATATAATTTTTTGGTTTTTTTCCGAATGTTGGACACCCCTTTAAATAAGGAAGAGGATAGAAGCATGAGCGGGATGCATTCTCCACGAGCCCCATACTACCATCTAAGAGGGACAGGGGTACAATCATATCCAGTTATATCAATGTCATGCGCCCAGTTCCCAGATTGCCGTCTGAAGGCGACCCCCATACTGTGCCAGGAGCAGCGTGTTCCTAAATCATTATCGCTCCCCTCCTCCACTGGGCGTCCAATCCCTGGATCCACCTCCCTTAAAGAGGCTCTGTCACCAGATTTTGCAACCCCTATCTGCTATTGCAGCAGATAGGCGCTGCAATGTAGATTACAGTAACGTTTTTATTTTTAAAAAACGAGCATTTTTGGCCAAGTTATGACCATTTTTGTAGTTATGCAAATGAGGCTTGCAAAAGTCCAAGTGGGTGTGTTTAAAAGTAAAAGTCCAAGTGGGCGTGTATTATGTGCGTACATCAGGGCGTTTTTAATACTTTTACTAGCTGGGCGCTCTGAAGAGAAGTATCATCCTCTTCTCTTCAGAACGCCCAGCTTCTGGCAGTGCAGATCTGTGACGTCACTCACAGGTCCTGCATCGTGACGGCCACATCGGCACCAGAGGCTACAGTTGATTCTGCAGCAGCATCAGCGTTTGCAGGTAAGTCGATCTTACCTGCAAACGCTGATGCTGCTGCAGAATCAACTGAAGCCTCTGGTGCCGATGTGGCCGTCACGATGCAGGACCTGTGAGTGACGTCACAGATCTGCACTGTCACAAGCTGGGCGTTCTGAAGAGAAGAGGATGTTACTTCTCTTCACAGCGCCCAGCTAGTAAAAGTAGTAAACACGCCCCGATGTACGCACATAATACACGCCCACTTGTACTTTTACTTTTAAACACACCCACTTGGACTTTTGCAAGCCTCATTTGCATAACTACAAAAATGGTCATAACTTGGCCAAAAATGCTCGTTTTTTAAAAATAAAAACGTTACTGTAATCTACATTGCAGCGTCTATCTGCTGCAATAGCAGATAGGGGTTGCAAAATCTGGTGACAGAGCCTCTTTAAGTACCTTGTTCTCAGGTTGCAGAGATGCTGCAGTGTTTCTCTCAACCGGCTCAGATCACTTGTGCTGTCCTGATGGTAAGCTCTTGGGACTAATTTCACCCCCCCCCCCTCCTATACAATATAGTAAGGTGCCAGATCTCGCCAGGGTGCTCGGATTTCTTGTAGCCGCCTAATAATCTAATTGCAATCATTACTTTTTGTATCGGGGGGTTTTATTGGCTGCACATTTACGTCACATGAAGGCTGCAGGGACAATGATAGCCGGAGCTGGAGTTTTTGTTGTACGCAGGAGAGTTTTGGAGCGAGTTGTTTGTGGCGATATTGTTTACCAGAGGTCACCGGCAATGCCGGGCAGATCAAGTTTCTATCAGTAACGTTACTCTTAATCCGGCAATCGGTAGTCCAGAAATTCTGACTGTCCGGCATAGCACAAATAATCTCCAATCCTGACCAGATCAGAAGACGAACCCTGTGTAGTCTGACCCTGCAGTCACGTTCCTCCACTCCCTCTGCCCCTTGTTTGTAAAATACAGACGGTAGAAGAGGGGAGAGTAACACATGACTTCTGGTTTACAGTCTGTTACCATGGCGACACATAGGTCTGCATAGGTGCTGAAGCGTTTTTTTCCATTAATTTTTGCAACGATCGTCAGAAAAGGAACATACGTGAATAGATCTGTCCCATCTAAATAACTGTTCCTATAGATGGAGCAAGTTTTCATTTCTTGGAGCGGATCATTTTTAGTATCGTGGACATAAGTTACTATCCCGTATCTTCATAGTAAAGTTTTCCAAGTTGCAAAAGTGAGCGAACAAATATGCAGCAGAGTTACATAAAGCTGGCACGTATTTACCTGAGAATACCCACCACCACCACCAGCCACGTGGGCAGACATGACCGCTGTGGACCAGTCATGATTCATTTCTAAGAATGGGCGGGAGGGGTGTTATTAAGAAGCTGATGACGGTGATCACGTCCCATCCAGCGTTTACTAATCGTGTGATTCCCTTCAGCTCGCGGTCATTAATCGCTGCCTGCGCATCATTGGCATTATCTTCACTTACATCAGGGCTCTGAGGAGGGAGGTTTGGCATTCGCTATGAATGACGATAATCTGCTCCTGAACTCTTGTTCATCTTGGGGTCTTTTTTTGCAAATTTTTCTTTTTAAATCCTGTTTACTTCAATCTGAAATCTGGTCGCCAAATCATTGTGCTCCTGTGTACACAGCTACACTGCTGTTATAGGGGGAGCTCCAGACTACACAGCCAGACTGCTGTTATAGGGGGCGCTCCAGACTCCAGTCAGACTGCTGTTATAGGGGGCGCTCCAGACTCCACAGCCAGACTGCTGTTCTAGGGGGCGCTCCAGACTACACAGTCAGAATGCTGTTCTAGGGGGCGCTCCAAACTCCACAGCCAGACTGCTGTTCTAGGGGGCGCTCCAAACTCCACAGTCAGAATGCTGTTCTAGGGGGCGCTCCAGACTCCACAGCCAGACTGCTGTTCTAGGGGGCGCTCCAGACTCCACAGCCAGACTGCTGTTCTAGGGGGCGCTCCAGACTCCACAGCCAGACTGCTGTTCTAGGGGGCGCTCCAGACTCCACAGCCAGACTGCTGTTCTAGGGGGCGCTCCAGACTGCTGTTCTAGGGGGCGCTCCAGACTGCTGTTCTAGGGGGCGCTCCAGACTGCTGTTCTAGGGGGCGCTCCAGACTGCTGTTCTAGGGGGCGCTCCAGACTGCTGTTCTAGGGGGCGCTCCAGACTGCTGTTCTAGGGGGCGCTCCAGACTGCTGTTCTAGGGGGCGCTCCAGACTGCTGTTCTAGGGGGCGCTCCAGACTGCTGTTCTAGGGGGCGCTACAGACTGCTGTTCTAGGGGGCGCTCCAGACTGCTGTTCTAGGGGGCGCTCCAGACTGCTGTTCTAGGGGGCGCTCCAGACTGCTGTTCTAGGGGGCGCTCCAGACTGCTGTTCTAGGGGGCGCTCCAGACTGCTGTTCTAGGGGGCGCTCCAGACTCCACGGCCAGACTGCTGTTATAGGGGGCGCTCCAGACTCCACAGCCAGACTGCTGTTATAGGGGGCGCTCCAGACTGCTGTTCTAGGGGGCGCTCCATTCATAAGTGTAAAAGTACTACAAGTAGTCTACAAGTTTGTAAAGAAGTAATTAAAATGTTTTTATTTTTTATATACAGGAAGCGTATAATACCCACTCCCTTCATGAACGTACTTCGTGCTTTTGAAGCTACTTAGAAAACCACCGGAGAACCACAAACGTGTAAATCTAAATTGAATCTTCTCGTTTTACCCATCCTATACCGGAGATTAGAGGTGAATATACAAACCCGAGCAGTATTATTCCAGATCATCCACAGGTTAGCATTCAAGTTCTACATCGGTGTCGGAGGCAATGTTGAGCTGGGCTGCTGCTTTGTAACACGTCACCGCTACCATGAGCTCAGAGGCCCAAAGTCAGGGCTTGCTCCAAAATGAGAGCTGGTCTACATCCACTAGAACGGAGGAGGGAAGTCCCCTGGAAAAGACATTTAACTGCGAATCTCCCGAAGAGCAGAACTCCGAGCACCATGATGACATGGAGATGCACTCCAACGGCAACGAATCCAGCGGCAATGACTGGAACGGTCACGAGTCCAGCGGAACCGAGTCCCATGTTAATAAATCTAACAGGAGATCAAACTGCACCTTCCGGAGACCGAGCAAATTCACTGGCAGCAGCAATAACAGGTAATACTGTCCTGCATATAAATATTATATACTTAATAGTGGAAAATTGTTAAAGTGGAAAAACTGAAAATTCAACCTTTACCCCCATGTTGAACCCCTAAAGTTTTACAGTCAATGAGACCGCCGCGTCCCGCTCCACTGCCGGCCTGCAGTGTTAGAAGTGTAAGGCACAGTTACTCACATAGGAGCGCCCTCATGCAACTTGGACGCTATGGAAATATGTACTCGCTGGTAACGCTAGAAACTATCACAATTATATTTATGTTTTTTATTAAAGTGATCAAATGGACAGGACCCGTTCACACAAAGAGCTGATGACCATGGTGCAGGAGATGAAACGACGGCTCCCACCTGAAAATCTGAACCGCAGCAAACCCAGTACTGTTGATGCGCTGAACTACGCCTTGAAGTGTGTACAACAGGTCCAAGGTGAGACGCTTTTTAGGCGTTGTATGTTTTGTTTTTTTAAGTAATTTCCTTCTCAGTCTGTAAAAACTATTTATTCTTCAAGCAACTGATGCTCCGCACTAAAACAAATCCTTTCTGGTCAACAGAATCTGGGTTTGGAATGGTTCTGTCTCTGCTCCTCTGTGTTGGCTGCCTCCGATAGCGTAGAGCACGCAACCGTTCTAACTTTGCTTTACTTTATACCGATCTTGAGTTAATTTTTTTTTTATATATATATATATATATATATATATATATATATATATATATACTCCAGTCACATCCAGAGCTGCATTCACAATTCTTTTAAGCTTTGCAAATTGATACACCCAAATGATCTGAGAGAAAATCCCATAATGTGTTACTCAATTGTGGGATATTCATTACTTGTTGCTTTTTCTAAACTTCCCACGGTGTACCCCAGCAGGACATGTTCTGACGCTAAACTAAAGAAGCCGGCAGAATGCGGCTCTGGATGTGACTGGAGTACAAGACATGATGTAGCTAAACATTTGCAAACTTACTGAACGTGTTATGTATATTATATCTGGATACAAATTTTCAATTGTCTTCAAATCGGAACCTACATCTTAAAATTATTAACCCAGCTTAGAAGAGCTTTATTCTCCCTTGTCATGTAATATCACATCCATTTGACGCCGTGCATCTGACCTATAATTTTACTTTAATCTCTACTTGTCAAATAGTTTTTAATTCTCTTTTTCTTTTTTTTTTTTTAATCTTCTTTAGCAAACGGCGCCTTTTTCCAGGTCCTCGGTGACAGTGGTGCGTCTAAAGTGGATACAAATGTACATACCCTTGAAGATCTAGAGACCATAACATCGGAACATCCGCCAAAGAACACGGTAAGGCCCTCTGCCCTGTATTTCTAGAGCAACACTCATGCTGAGAATTTGGAAAATGCTTGGTAACCATGAGTTAATCGACACTTTGTAGCAACAATTCCAGATCCCTGTATACATCACTGACACAACTGACGGCATCGCTGCACTTACTCACCTGCCTTACACTATCGGCAGATATACAAATATATTACTTAAAGGGTATATTTTTTTTTGTCGTCGTTAACCTACACTGATACATTGTAGCAAACTATCAGGATAGGAGAAGCACAGATTACTACGATTGGCGCACAACTCCATAGTTTCCCTATAGAGGAAACTATTGTGCTTGTGCGACGGTCGTGGTAAAACCACGATTTTACCGTGACCTGAAAGTCACCGTGGAGCCTTAGCCTTATGCTGCTGATTTCTTTACCACACAGAGGATTTCCTAAACTGGATACAATTGTAACAAACCCTCAGCTGTAAGCAGTATTAGGTATGTACAGGTTTTCAGCCTCGGGATAAGAATGTTCCCATTCATTGACAGCAAGCAGAGATCTTGAAAATGGTAAGGAATTAATGCACACAGTAATCTTCGTAAAATGATTAAGCTTTATTTACATAAAACTGGAAAACCCCTTTAACTTGCGTCTAGTTATTTTTTTATTACATTTACTACAACCTATCAAGAACAGGATCTTAATAGGGCATGTGATCTGCGCGGACGCACGTTCCCACCTCAAGCTCGATCCCGTGATTTTAATATATGATCGCAAAGTAGTGATGTCATAGACAAACTGCCCATGCGGCCGCATAGTTTGTAAGGCCTTGGCATTCTATTTGGAATAGGTGAAAATTGTGTCTAGCCCAAAAAAGGTTGCCACCCAGCTTTCCCAGGCTCCTAAACGGCACATCATGCCTAGTTACATACACAGTGATACATCTTCAGTATTGCAGCATGATGAGGCAGATCTGCCAAACTAAGTACTGAGAAAATTGCATAAAAACCCTGTGTAGGGTTTTTGCGGCAACCATATTGGTTTTAGGGTTTTTTCTTTAAGTTCCCATCCCACAGCTTGGATTTTAGGACATACGGGACTAACTTTAAAGAGGTTTTCCAGGCATTTAAAAAGTGCTTATTTGCAGGCAGAATATAAAAATAACAAAACTTTCCAATATCCTCACCTGACCGATATGTTTTAGCTTCCTTGCCGATCCTTGTTTGCAGGGGTGCGTGATGACGTCTTGTCCTGCGCCCCCTGTCCTTGCTCTGTGGTGGTTTTCTGTCATTGATTTTTTTTTTTTTGTTTTTTTTTTGTTTTTAATATTACGCTTCTTGCTACATATATATATGTATGTAGATGATTCAGATTTGTTTATATATACGTCTGATGTAAATCCTTTTTATCGCTCCCCTCTTCTAGGATACATTTGTAATCGTGTTTTCATTGACCTCTGGGAAGATGGTGTACATCTCCGAGCAAGCGGCTTACATCCTGAACTGTAAAAAGAAACTGCTGGACTCGTCACGGTTTGTGGAGCTTCTGGCCCCTCAAGACGTCAGTATCTTTTACAAGCACACAACGCAATCCCATCTTCTACCGTGGAACATCGGAGCAGAGACCGGTAAGAGATCCAAAACACGACTAGCTTATCAAAATCTACCCTGTTATACACCCCTTTGCCAATGGGCAATTCTTGGCCTGTTATTGAACAGTAATTAATAGTCAGTGTGCACCTATAGAGGTAGGGCAAAGCACTGCTATGGGGTCCCTGGTTGGAGGGGGCAGGTTACGGAGCTGCTACCCCTGCTCTCTGTGACGCTGTCATAGCGGCTATCTGCAGCCACCACTAGGTGGAGCTCACTGCATACAGATTTTTACAGCTCCCATTCAGTTCAAAACTAGTTCTAGAAGTCTATATGCAGTTAGCTCCCCCTAGTGGTGGCAGCACAAAGCCAGAATTATATAATTTATCGGGTCTGGAAAAACAGAGCTCCCTTATACAGATATATCGTGAAACTAATCGGCACGGTATTTTGAAGCTGAAAACAGAATAGTGAACATTTAAGGTATTTTTTTAAAGATACAGTACATTTGATGTAGCTCTCAGTGGGGGTCAATTCTGAGATTTTGCTATGGGGTCGTTATTTCTCGGTACATTCCTGATTGTAGGAATAATTGGATTGTATGGATGATGGCATACTTTGTGTGGCACAGAATAATTTTTTTCTATAGTTAGAAAATATAATTTCTGTCAGCAAGCTTGTCGACAGACACGCCCCTGAATAGCCTAGCTGAGCTCCTATAATGCAGGGGTAGTTAGTTTTTCCTAAATCGGATTACTGTACAGTTCCTGGTGTAGGGACTACAAATCATCAGAGCAAACTATACAGATGCTGAACAAGCAGGGAATGACCTTGGTTCTGTTTTCATTGTTTGCAGCTTCTCTTTATGAATACACGCAAGTGAAGTCGTTTTTCTGCAGGATACGGTAAGATTGTTTTTTGCTTACAAAATTCAGGCAAATCAAAATTTTACAACGTAGCGTGTTATTTTTTTGTGTGATCTAAAGATTGTACACAAAAATCACAGCATTTATGATAGTGCTCTGCGACCCTTCAGCTTTTTTGTGACACTACAAGTCCCATCATGCTGTGAAAGCTGCAGACTATCGGGGCAGGCTAGGTTTGCAATGCAGGGTTGCAGATCGCCGACATGGGGTATCGGCAGTACACGTTACATTATACTGTGGCGGCGTTTAAGCTCTATTAAAGAAAATGGGGCTGAGCTGCAACACAACTTGTGGACAGATGTGGCGCTTTTTTTGAAAAAGCAAGACCTGTCTTTCTAATCTTGGACAAAATGCTGAGGAATTGAAACAAAGTATATTAAACCAATTTCTGGAGCCGTGATCTTGCTTTATTTTGCATAAAACTGTTAATAAAATAGTGTGACCGAAATTCTACAACTCGGCTATTGAGGAACACCAGCATGTCCTGCCCATTAAAGCTGGGAGGTGCCAAGATTGTGTGCCTGTGCTGCTGTACAATGTGTACCCCTGGTGTATATAGCTGGAGGGCTCCCCCCTGGTGTATATAGCTGGAGGGTTTCCCCTTGGTATATAGCTATTTCAGATGTCAGTGGAAAAGCCTTCCTACTAACCCCCCTTACTAGTGAATGAAAGTAATGAAATGCCGTTTCACAGCAGGCTGTAAAATGTGCTGTGCAAAATGTCTATTCTGCTGACATCTAGTGGTCAGCAATAAGATGGCGTTATCGTTGCTTTTTTTTTTTTGTCTCAAATTATATAAAATAGAGAATAAGGCTCTGTTCACATTTGCGTTGGGGTCCCGTTCTGTTGTTCCGGCGGAGCTTTTCGTCAGAATGGGACCCTGACACGAACGGAAACTAGAGGTTTCCATCACCTTTTGATTTCAATGGTGGCTGATCCGGTGCCCATGGTTTCCGTTTGTCTCTGTTGGGCACCGGACCCGTCGTTTTGCCGGAAGCAATACTGCGCTCGTCAGGGTCCCATTGGTCACATGATGGAAAGCTCCGACGGAACGTCAGAACGGGACCCCAACGCAGATGTGAACAGAGCCTAACCAATATATTTTTTTGGTATCTTGTGCGGGGTGGTGACTTGCCAATCATGTGAAGGTGTTATTGAGGAGAGGTAACAGACTGAGAGCTACGTAATGGTAAGAGCAGAGTTCGCAGCAGCACAGAATATTTCAGGAGAGGAGCGTGCAGATGTTGAGGAGTGTATGACGCTGACTGGTCACTGATTGGTCAGCGTCATACACATAAACACGCCCAGTTAAAAACACAATACACGCCCAGTTGGACATAATGAAAAAAAAACACCCAGTTGTCCATTTCAAAGCTCATTTGCATAAATATAAAATTGCTCATAACTTGGCCAAAAATGAACGTTTAAAAAACAAACGTTACTGTTCTCTACATTGCAGCGCCGATCACATGCAATAGGGGTTTGAGAATCTGGTGACAGAGCCCCTTTAAATCAATGGAGTTTATGGAAAGCTGAGACTGCTCAGTATCAGTTTTGTCTCATCGATGTGTGTAATTACATAACTGTAATTGCAATTAAACGCTTTTTGCTTCGTGTTGAGACGATTAGATCCTCAGCTGGTTTATCATGAGTCACATGGTCTTGTAAATACAGTTTTGTCCAGTTCATCTTGCACTAATTGCCAGCACATTGACAGCCTGCAGAGGGATGAGGGCTGAACGACTCGGCACGGCGGAGGAACAGCTTAACATGCTGCGCTGCCTTTTTTTTTTTTTCTCCTCCCCATCTTTCTGAAACCTTAAAGGGACACTAAACCCAGAAATGAAAGAGAAAAAAGACAGCAAACAGATAGCAATCAGTATTTTTAATCTGTCAGTGAATTGGAACATTCTTGTTTAAATCCAGTAGCTAAAAACCTCTACAGACGTGATTTCTCACAGCTGAGAGTTTGTTGCTGTTCTAGTTTGCTACAGTGTAACAGTGCAGGTAAAATGTATTGGTCTGGTGTTCGCTCACAGGTGACATGATTTTCTACCTTCTGTGTAGCAGTAACAGAATTGGCTGGGCTTTTGTTCCTCTTCTTGGAATCGGTTCCTCCAGCCGCACTAATCAGCCTAGTAGAGATCAGTGAGAATGGCCGGTGTTGTTAAATGTGCATTTGTGGCGACACTCGGAGCCGTTGCTATTGAATCTCGTTAAAATTGAACACAATTTCCCTTTTAGTCAATTTTCCTCCAAACCTTCCTGTAATGAAAAGAAATGACAATTCGGTGCGATGCCTCAATGACCTCCCCTCCCCCTCAGAGCGTTAGCAAAGATCCGTTCAATACGTGTTACATAATCTCACTCTGTGAAGTGGCAGGAACGCGTTTCGCGAAAATGGCGCATCTGCAGCCTCCATAATGGAAGAGCCGACCTGCTGAAAAGACATGAGACCTGTCGTGTTTAGACTCTTATTACTACAACAAATGGAAGCGGTGTAGTCAAGTCGCAGGTGCCGAGGACTAAACCACAGGCTTTCTGCATAGTCAGACGCTGGTTAAAAATAGATTGCTAGATCCTAAAAATAGACCCTTCATTATCGCCCTCAGACAGGTCTTTCTCTACACCGTACGGTCCACTATGGCATTCTTCCTCTGGTCTATGCAATGTAACGTTTGATGCCAGCGCATTACATAATGCGGGAACTCTTCCCATTTAAGCCTCACGCACACGGCCGTCCGTAGCGATTACAGGCACGTGGGCCGTGGACAGCCACCTGCGTTTTTGGCCCGTGCTCCCATATAAAGTATGGGGGCATGGTCCGTAAGAAGTAAAAGATAGGACATGTCCTATCCTTTTCGGAAGCTTTCTACGGCCCGGACACCTTCCCGCAAATATACGGGAAGGTGTCCGTGGTCAATAGAAATGAATGGGTTCGTAATTACAAACGAAATTTACGGTCGTGTGCGTGGGGCCCTAAAGGGGGGGTTTAAAGGGTATGTCCACTTTTGCAACCAAACTTGCTTTAATGCTCTTATGCATCTAAAATAAAGCAACTTTGCGAATAGTATTTATTAAAAATCCCCTACTGCTTTGTGTATACAGCTCCTATGCAGGGCTGTGTCTCCATGGTTACAGACTACAAACAAAATATGTAGTCTGGTCCTGCAGTCATACTCCCTTTCATCTATGTTCTGAAGGTCAGCAAGAATATGGGGAAAGAACTGGTGCATTGAAAATACGAGGGGTTTCCGTGACAACCAATAGGCAATACTTTTTTTTTCAAAAATACTTACACAGGTGCAGGACTTGTTACACTTTATGCCTTATGCTACTTCATTTGGACTGCACTTTGTCCATGACCCATGGATCAACGTGTCTTTTGGTGGTGGAAGGGGCGACCCTCAGGGTTTATTCATCATCTTACATTGGTGATTAAGCTTTGCACATTTTTAATACTTATACATTATTTTTTTTCAGGACTGGTAAAGACAGGGACCATGAACTCCGATACAATCCCTTCCGAATGACACCGTATTGCATCAAAGTCCGCACTTCTCCGGACGTGGAGCCAGAGCCCTGTTGCCTCGCTTTGGTGGAAAAGATTCACTCCGGATATGAGGGTACGTCCTGGGAAGGGTTATTACATGAGACTTTACATTGATGGCCTCTCCTTTGGATAGACCATCGATGTGTGATTGGTCGGGGCCCCACCTCTAGGACTCCCGCAGGAGGGGCCGGCAGTGGCGCTCCCTCACATGTCCGCGATGCTGCAGGACCGGGTGAAGCCTCATACGCATTGATGTCACTATGTCCGGTTCTGCAGTGATGGGATCCCAGTACTACATCTGCCCCTTTATTCTGCTGATCGGTGGGAGTTCCCAATTACACATTCCCTAGGATAGACTATCATTGTAAAAACCCTTTCTACCTGATAGCCTTTCATCATCAATGATCGCAACGCACCATATATAGAAGGCCATGCTTTTAACTTGGGGTGTATATTTTTATTGCAGCTCCCAGAATTCCCATGGATAAGCGGATATTCACTACGACGCACACGCCTGGTTGCATGTTCCTGGAAGTAAATGACCGGTGAGTTGTTGTTTTTCTTCCGTCCTGTTCTTCTGTGGGAAGAAACTACTTTCCAGAAAGCTAATCAGACCGCGGAGTCCTTCATAACAATTGCTCCACTATTGTGCGGAAGTTACTTGGCAGGAGTCACCTGTGAATAATAATAATTAACCTCTTATAACCCGGAATATGACAGCAGTCCCTCTTATTCTGAATTTCATTCATTTTCCTACATCCTCTTTTTCAGAGCCGTCCCGTTATTGGGCTACTTGCCCCAAGACTTGGTTGGATCCTCTGTCTTAACGTATTTGCACCCCGAGGATCGTCCTTTAATGCTGG
Source organism: Rhinoderma darwinii (assembly GCF_050947455.1). Taxonomy (NCBI): domain Eukaryota; kingdom Metazoa; phylum Chordata; class Amphibia; order Anura; family Rhinodermatidae; genus Rhinoderma; species Rhinoderma darwinii. Next base: position 17,699,810 of record NC_134696.1, on the reverse strand, counting down.
CCATGCATAGAAAAAGTAAGTTGGTTAAACATTTTTGTAGAAATAGAGGGGTTGCATTCGTGACCGTGAGATTTTATATTTTTTTTACGATAACACTTTTCTTATCAGAATTGCATAATATATATCCAGATGTGATGTATATGGATAATTTTGTTAAAAAAATAAAATCCCCCTTAAAATTCAGTTACATCTGTGTAAAGAAAAGGCACAGTGAGTAGAGCATTAAAGGGGGTCGTCTGATTAAGACAACGTTTACAGATGTAGCAGAGCCGAGTTTTTCAGTTGTTTGTTCTGTGCACTGTGACAAGGTGAGATTTCTTTGTAGTCCTGTGGAAAGTCACACACAAAGTGTCATGGCATATTATTCAGAAGGACAAACTCTTCTCTGCTGCATCGTGACTATGTATTCATTTTATTACACATTGCCTTATCTCCTGCCTGGGCACTTAACAGGCTGCTGTGTAAACTGTAATATGTGATGTGTTTTCTTCCTCCTCCTCCTCTTCTGGTTTCCTTTAGTCCTGAAGTATGCAGGGCAGCCTCCGTTTGAGCATTCGCCGATTAGATTCTGCACTCAAAATGGTGACTACATCACACTGGATACCAGCTGGTCGAGCTTTGTCAACCCCTGGAGCAGAAAAGTGGCGTTTATAATCGGTCGGCACAAAGTCCGAACGTAAGTGTCATAAAAAATGGCTTAACCACACTTAAAGGGATTGTCCACTGTCGATGGGCACATGAGCAGCTAATGCATTGGAGGTCTCAGCCCTGGCAATAGTGGCTGTTCGCTGGGGACTTTAGCAGCTGGACCTCTGACGATCACTTTCTCTTGGGTGGGAGCTGCTTTAGGAATGAGGGTTTGTTTTTTTGCGGACAACCCCTTTAAGGCCTGTGTGGTAACCGCCAGTTGGTGAAGCGTGCGATCCTTCCATTTGACGGTAATGAATGTGAAGTTCATTTTCTATAAATGAAGAAAATACCTTTTTTTTATTTGGGGTTTTCAGGGGTCCCCTCAATGAAGATGTCTTTGCTGCCCGAAGTACAGAAATCAACAACGTCGACAAGGAAATTAAAGAATTGCAGGGACAGATCTACAAGGTTCTTTTGCAGGTACAGACAATATTTAGTTACTTTTTTATGCGGTTGACGTTGCTGTTTTGTGCAGTTTTTCTGTACGTTGCTTCCATTTCGGAGTAATTTACAATAAGCTGGGATTAGACCTTCACGTGGACCGACTATATATAGGAACCCAGTTCGTAGTGATTTCCAAGGTCTCAAATCAGTCCCATCAGCTAAAATTGGTGCTTTAGCCTTTCTGTCTCCTCTCCCTTTAACCTGGCCATACATGGTGAGATGAAACGCAGACGAGCTCCATACTTACCTGGTCAACACTCTTCCAGAGCACCACGAGGGGTATTCATGCTGATAGTATGAAGACCCCCATGAATCTCTGGAATGGAGGGGACGGGGTAAGTGTAACATTGATCTTGGGCGCCTTTTTCTGTGGTCAAAAGTGTGGTGTTCAGGAGGGTCAGATGTCGTCTTCCTGCACCTTTTCTGTGTCTCGCGGTCTGATCCTCTGTTCCTCGGTCCCTAGTTCACGATCTGTGGTCTGTGTCCATTGGCAAATTTGTATTAGAAGTTTTGCAGGACATAATTATTTCTCCTCTATGTATTTTATGACGTTTCAGAGCAAAGCGATTATGTAATCCGTAAATACATGAGCAGAGAAATGGTTTTGGGGTCTATTTAGGCCAAGGTAATTTTTCTTTTTTTTCTTTAACCAGGCCGTCTCTGAAAGGTCCTCTATTGTTACTTTCCTCCAGTCGTTGTGACATGTAATTTGTCACTGCAGGAAAGAATAGTGTATTACATCACCGCTCAGCCAGGTCGCCAGCACCCGCTCTCCTTACACAGCCGCATTTCTCTGACCAATCTGCAGCCGGACCGGGGTGACTCAGTACCGTCACACGGATCTGTATTCGCAGCCTTCATCTATGCTGCCATTCAGAAATGCTGCTCGGCTATTGTTTAGTTTCTGGTCCTTTTTCTCAATAAGACACATTGTCTTTTTACACACAATGGGACATGTGTCGAGCCACAAAGGAGCTCATGAGAGCACAAAATCCCTTTTTATAGGCGGATAAAAGTTATAAAACTTCTAGAAGATACAAAACCTTCCAAATTTTAGGATTGATTTAAAAAAAATAATAATAATAATTCTGCAATTTTATTATCGTTTCTCCCTCCCCATATATCAGTCTATAATAGCACCAGCACCTTGTCTGTTACCATTTTATTTATTCTAACATACTTTGTGTTTCAATTCCTCACCAATTTCACCATATCTGCTTGCGGTCATGGAATAACACATCTTACAGCTTGCCAACAACCAACGGGACAGCCGGATTTTAATTTTTCTTTTACTCTTGCTGTGTGGCTTCTTCTCCTTATGATGGGCAGGCAAATTGTAGTAAACACCCAGGACTTTATTTTTACTATGAGATACAGCTGCTTTGTATCCTGTATATAGAGCAGATGTATCTATTGCTGAAACCTGAATCCATCAGATCAGCGGGATTGACTGGTTCAGTGTCAGCCGGTCCTGCAGGATCAAGCTGTTACCGATCACATCTAAGTTCATAATTTAGATGTGATTGACAGCGGGTGAATCCTGCGGGTCAGACACACAGGACTCGCTAACACTGAATACGTCCGTTCCGCTGACCTGACGGATACAGGTTTCAGCACTAGATAGAGCTGCTCTATATACAGGATACAAAGCAGCTGTATCTCAAAGTAAAAATTTATTTTTTAGTAAAGTATTTAGAAAGTTGCATCAATCACACTGGTACACATTTAATAAAAAAAAAAAAAAGCAAGCCTTTAAAGCCTTCTGAAGTTGGAACATATTAATGGACTCCTTTATTTGGTGACCTGCTTTCTGCACTACTTTATTAGGATAAATCCTCTCTGGTTACAGTAAGACCCGATTCCCTGGACAGACGGCATCAGTTATTGTGGCCATAATTTTCCTTCCCCTATAATAATCCGCTCTTCTACACTTCATCATTCACACCGATCAATAGGGACGTCTATCTTGAAAAGCAAATGGCTCTCTAGTGTTTCACGATAACCCAATGAAGCTTTCTACTTCAGAGACATAAAAGCTTCCAAGTGCGAGACCTCTTACATAAGAGAAGCCTCCATCACTTTTACCTTGTTTTCTTTCGATCTACTGCAGTGTGGACATTACTCTCCCATTTAACTCTTAAAGGGACAAGCAAGCTTAAAATCTTAACTACTCTCCAGTTGCTACAATTATTTATCAGCCATTCCAAGTGGGAAGGGACTGACTATTGTTTTGCTGCATTAAGGGACTCCTCCCCCCCCCCCCCCCCGTCAGCCCATCTGCAACACGATTGCGGGGGACTAATGGATTACCATGGCAGCCAGGGGCATAACTAAGGACCTTGTGTCTGCCGTGAGCATCTGCCTATGCTTCTGCTTGGTCCTTTAAAAAAAAAAAAAAAAAAAATATTGGTTGAATTGTATATGGGGCAGTGGTCTGTATGATGGGGGTGTGTGGTCGGCTTTCTTATTTGGCTGGGTTCATTAACATGCTTTCTCTAATCCTTTCGTGCAGCCTGTACACCATAATGGTTCCAGCGGCTACGGGAGTCTGGGAAGCAACGGCTCTTACGAGCATTACATAAGTATCGCCTCTTCTAGCGATTCCAATGGCAATTGCATGGATGAGACACACAAAGAACCGGTAAGTATTATTGACACTAACGTTGATTATTAGATGTATCTTAGGTCTTCATATTTGGCAACATAATCCATATTGTCTGTCGTACGTCTAGGGGTTGTCCGGGAGGTTGTGTAATGAGACCCATTTTTTATTTCTGCTTATGGAAAGTACAGAAACTCTTTAAAACTCAAATCATGTGTCCTATAACTTTCATTAAAATCCACTCCGTCCATAGAACCCCAAAGCAGTGGCCGTCCTTCACCTTAACACAGTTCTCCAGATCCCCTCTCAAAGGCCGAATATTGTGGCCGCCTGCATTACACAACTGGTCCCATTGAGATCAATGGCTCAGAGTGCTGTGCGTGATTTTCACACACCGCACACGGATGAGTTTAACGCTCGTCTGAATGAGCCGTAACTGTTTTTCGGAAACTAGCAATGCAAAACTTAAGTCAATCAGAGACTATTTAGAAGTAAAGCCGGCCATAGATGTAAATGTCAGAATACTCCATGTCAGGGGAAGAGCTTCACTTCACGTCTATGACCGGCTTTACCAAACATTACTCACCAGATTTCCTGTAATTTTGATTTTTGCTTGGTCACAGATGACTCTAAAGCAGGTGTGTACAGACATTAACCGTATCAAGAACATGGGACAGCAGGTTTACATCGATACAAGAAGCAAATCTCAGCCCAGTAGACGAGAAGTTCGAGGTACGGAGGTTCAGAAAGGTGAGGATACCTGACTGCTGCCTGACAGTCATGGTTTATTTAATCTCTGTGTACTATGATCTTTAAAGGCTTTAGATATTCACGCTGCCTTCCTGCATAGTGGACACTTGTTTGGCATGGGGCTGGGTAGTCCGGTGCCACATAAGAGGCTCGTAGTCACATTGTAGCCGTCCTGGCTATGTATTTTTTTTATTTTAGCCCCCTGATAAAATCCGGATTAGCGTAATAGCTCCACCTAGTGGTGAGATAGAAGAGTACATATAGATATGTTATTGGACATTATACTTCACATACATTATGACCGCAAAACACATTTGTATAATGGTGGTTGCATCAAGAAGCGCCGTGTGATCCTGGACATTAGGAGTCTCCATTATTCTCATAGGTATTGCTTAGGTAGAGGGCCTGTTTTTGTTGTTTTTTAACCCCTTAGTGACCAGCCTATTTTAGGCCCTAATGACTAAGCTATTTTTTTGGGGGGGTTTTCTATAGTCTCATTCAAAGAGCTATAACTTTTTTTTTTCCGTCGATTATAGCTCTGAGGACTTGTTTTTTGTGGGATTAGTTGTAATTTTTATTGGCACCATTTTGGGGTACATATAATTTTTTTTATTAACTTTTGTTGGGGGGGGGAATAGAAAAAAAACTTTAAAACGCATAGAACCCTGGCGGAATTTCAAGAGAACTTTTCACCTCCCCATACATGTGCAGCGTGTAATGGGCGGAGCTACACAAACCCTGGGGAATATTATATATATTTTTTTCTACCCTCCTCCGTTATTTCGCTATCTGTGCCGTTCTATTTGGCGCCCAATATTTAAATAACCCCCTGAACTGTCAATGGGGCGTGTAATGGCAAGGCGGCGTGTTACTATGGCTGTGACCCTGCCCAATCGGATACGGACAGTGTTGCAGCAAGAGCGAGGATAGAGGAGAGCATGTGCGCGCACGCCCTCACTCTTCAACTGTCAAGATCAGTCTTCTGCCCAACTGGCAAGGGGACGTGTCACTGCTACAGATCGTGTAAGAGCTGGAGAGAGGAAAGCGTGCATGCCAAGTAAAATGGACAAAAAAAAATAAACATTTTTCCAATATATCAGTGTTTTTTTTTTTGTTTTTTTTACTGGGAGATGATATATGAATTGATCATGTTGTGTTTTTGTTTTTTAATTGAACAGCCAAATCAAATCAAAATGCTTTCTTGAGACCTCAAGAGAATGTGATGGTGGACGGACCAGCAGCTTCATCGTGTGACGCCTCCAGGAAAGGACAGCATATCCCCTCGTATCAGCAGATCAACTGTGTGGACAGTATTATTAGGTAAGGGACTAGGATGGGTTGTCGGCATATTGAGGTATGATGTTTTCTTCTCCAATCACATCTAAAGTTTAGTACAGAATTTTTCTGATTTCCTGTGCACCGAAAAAGAGAGCAGTGCATTGTGGGACTTCCGATAACTGTAAAGCAGAGCTCAGTTGTTCGATCAAATGACTGACAGCAGAGTGGAGCTAAACCGCTGTCTGTTTCCAAGGGCAACCAACAGAATTTTTAAAGCAGCTATGTATATGGGTGAAAAGAATACATGACAACAGCGATTTCCTAAATTAGCATTCAGATTTGTCTCAACCTCCTCTTTTGGGGGGGACACTACAACTGTCACAGGCTCCTGGACCACCACTGATACCAAAAGTGACATTAGAGACATGTCAGAAGGTTATATCTGCGCTTTTCTGAATGTAGTAAAAGTTGTGCCAGCATATGCAAAGTAAAGTCACTTGAAGGTGTACGAAAAGCTGCCCAGCATCCATAAATTCGTAGAGTGTCTGACAACCAGCTCGCTGACTGTTTCCAGTAGAAACCGACAAAATTGTGACTTGTGCTCTAGTCTACAATACTGGCTTTAAACCCTCGTATTTCTGACGTATTTTCCCTTTGCAGGTATCTAGAGAGCTACAACATCCCAGCTTTAAAGAGGAAATGCGAGTCCTCCACCAATACCACTTCCTCCTCTGAAGACGACAAGCAGGGTGTCCCTGGACAGAATGACCTGGGGACTTTGGAAGGTAAAAATATTTTCGAGGTGGGGGGGATATGAGCCAGAACAAAAATCGAATTATCTTATTTTTTCTTTCATAAAAGTTAAGCACACGCACACGCGTTTCAGGATTTTGTCAGAACAGAAGACCGGGCGCTGTGGCACTGAGGGGAAGATATTTCCTACACATAGCAGACTTCCTTAGTTTGCAAATAGGCCTACCGACAAACAGTACATCCGAGTTTCTTCATAGCCGAGCAAATTTATTATTCAGGAGTCTGAATCCCCAAGTTCAATAGATTTTTCTAATAACTTTACAGAAGGGGATTAAGGAACTTTTTTTTTTTTTTTTTTAAGAGGCATTTTTAGTTTCTTTATGGCCAGGTTATCGGGTATTTTAATTGCTTTGTTTTGTAGTGCTTGAAGCTAAAAATAAACCATGTACCTCCAAAGAGGCAGCAATTTTCTTTGGGCATATTGCTCTTTCCACTGCACGTGGCTACTGCTGCTGCTAATCCAAATCGCACATAACCTATAGATTGGGAAGCCGCTTCTCTGCGGTGGCTGCCTGCCCGATAAAGCAATACAAGGTAAATTTACTTCTGAGCAAACGAGACTCCATGGTGCTTAAAGGGGATTTCTCGGACTATTATATTGATGGTCTGTCATTAGGGTAGGCCATCAATATCAGATCAGTGGAGGTCCAACTCCTGGCATCCCTGCTGATCAGTGGGCTGAATAGTCCGTGAGCACTGCTTGCCTTTCATGGTTTACCAGGCACAGCGCCGTACATTTAGTAGTGGCAATGCCTGGTAATGCAGCTCAGTCTCATTCAAGTAGAATAGGACAGAGCTGCAATACCAGGCACAGCCACTATCAAATGTGAGGCGCTGTGCCTGGTAAACCATGAAGGATATACGGTTCTTGCAGGGGTGCCGGGAATCGTATCTCCACCGATCTGGCATAGAAGGCCTACCCTATGGATAGATCATCAATATTCTAGTCCTGGAAAACCCCTTGAATACATTTTACACAAAGCAAATAAAATCTAGGAGTAACCATTCTGACAGGTACAAAGCAAATGTGATTATTTTATTTTTTCCACATGCCCCAGAAAACCTGTGTCCTTATCTGTCTTGCTTACTCTTGTTTCTCAATTTGATAAATACTTACACCCCGACTACTACCACCAACAGCCCATCGTGTTTTGGTGATTAGTCTGAGGGCTGTAGTAGGTTTCCTGGCAATGTTGTACCTCATTTGCACTACCAAGATTTCATAGCGACGACCTCCTGCACATGTGATAAATCGATCTTTCATATTTTTTGAAGTGTACCTGCCACCTACACCCCGCAGAGGCCGCCATGTCATCAGCACTAAGGCTGGGGCTACACGTGACTGTCGCTGTCCATAAAGAATACATTGATTTGCATTAAAGTCACGGGACGATTGCTCTGTGAAGCCCCTTATAGAGATTTGACCAGATGAAAATGAATAAAAGGCCGGTTCATTCAAAAAAAGTGAATCTATTTTTAATATCTTCCTACTAAGCTGAGATATGATAACTTTAAGTTGCAGGCCCAAAGCCTGAGGCTGCACTACTGAGAGATTCTGATGTCCTGTCTCCTTTTGATTTGTCAGGTGCGGTGTTGTCATGGAGATCTTGTGTCTACATCAATATCTACATCCTACCTGGCTTGACTAGTGGGCAATATCTGTGCACTTGTGAGGACATTGATGTATCTGAAGCCACACATGGTTTCCATGACAACACTTCACCTACAGACACAAATCAGAACAGGAAGTGTTGTCATGAGGCTCTCTCAATATTGCTTCTAAGCCTTTGGGCCCGTAACTATAAATTAAGGCCTGTTATTCATTTTCTGGAAGGTATGACGTGTGAGGATGTGGTGCACTGATCACCTACATCTGCATTGTTTGTCCTTATACTAATCAAAGTTTTGTCACTGTGCTGGAGCGTTAACTTATCTATAAACCTGATCATGTCATATGCAAATATAATGGACCCCGATCACCGAGCATTATGCTCTCATGAATGTGACTAGTCCGTGCCGAGTCTCATCAAAATGTCCCCGCTGAGAAAGTGGAGAATTATGTGTAAAGTTTTGTGAAGAAACTACGGAAAAGTTCAGTTCAACCAAAAGTCTGGATTTCCTGGTAATCTGGCATTGGGCAAAAAAAAATTAGTTCCAAGCGCCGGGAAATCACTCAGAGATGGACTGATGGGAAGGCCTGGGTGGCTGCCATTTTTCCCCCGTGGCTCTCTCTAAGAACCTCTTTTCCAGCGTTTCCAATATGTGCAGCAGAATTTACGTAGGCGAGGCGGCCTCTGACCTGAAGAGTACGACATAAAGACAGCAGAGCGGGCTAGGGAATTTTTTTTTATATTTATTTTTTTTTTTTTAACTTTTGGCAATAAAAAAAAAAGCCCCAGTCCTTTCTGCTTTGTCTTCAGGCTGTGCTCTTAAATATTTGTAAGAAACCTGCAGCGTTGGGCTAGGCCTCGTGGAGAATTTACAGGAACTGAAAGTTGCATGCGACCAAGTTGCAAAGAAATCTCGTTTTGAGTTTGTGTGATGATTGTGAGGTTCCTTGCAACTTTTTTTTTTTTTTCCCCATTTGGAAACCTTAAAGTGTAGCTAATTGTTCGACAAACTTCTGACATGTCATAGTAACATGTCAGAAGTTTGTATATGTGGGGGTCCGAGCACTGAGACCCCCACCAATCGCTAGAACGAAGCTGTTGAAGTTTTCGTGTGAGCGCTCAGCTGCTTCGTGTCTGTTCGGCTTTTTCCGGAAAGCTGATGTATCGGAGTACGGGCTCATAGACTTTCTATTGAGTCCGTACACCGATACATTTATTTCCGGAAAAAGCCGAACAGACAACAAAGCGGCTCAGCGCTCACACGAAAACTTCAGCAGCTTCGTTCTAGCGATTGGTGGGGGTCTCAGTGCTTGGCCCCCCACCAATCAAAACTTCTGACATGTCACTATGACATGTCAGAAGTTTGTCGAACATTTAGCTACACTTTAATGTTGCCTACACGGTAATACTACGATTTTACTGCAAATTACGGGTGACTCCGTGTCACCTTGGTGGTCTCGCCTAAATTATTTGGAGTTTTTTCCTACTAGACTTGATGAGGCTCCGTTTCTTTTGTACAAATCACCATTGCTCTCTGCCGCACTCACAAGTATATATCTCCGCTACCTGTTCTCACCACTAGGGCGGCGATCTGTGTGTGGAAGGTTCTCTGCACCGTAGCCTTATCAGGTATATTCGGAAAATGCTTCATGCTGCCGGTTTCTTAGAAAAGTTGCATAAGTAATTACACTTTAAGGTCCGACACTTCTCTGCTAAATGTCTGACGCACCGGGACAACTTCCAGTAATCTGGCATTTCCAATATTCTGGGAATGTTACTGTATTGGTCGTTACACTTGCACTGGTTAAACTTTTGATGAGGGATCCCATCTTGAGTTTCCACAAATCATTGAAGAGATCTTGATATTTAAACGTAAAAACTCAAGTGTCCTCGAATTTGTCTTGTATCGTTGCAAGATGTTCCTGTGTTGAGAGCGCCAATCTCCACGAGACCATTATCAGCGGAGTCGATGGTCACTGCCGACGCTCAGACAACAGCCGCTGCGGTGGGAGCTCCACTGACCGACCTTACCCTGTCCAAGGCAATGAGTGTGGTTTCTGTCACCAGCCAGTGTAGCTACAGCAGTACCACTGTACATGTTCCTCAGCCCGAGTCAGGTATCTATCGGGGGGATATATTATGGGGAGAATTTCACAAATGCTGTTTCTTTTTTCACAGTTTATAATGTTTGACTTCTGCTTATTGCGTTTAAATCTGAGTTTATACGCAGGGTTGTGCTCAAGGAACAAGCCACACTCACTTGCTCCATAAGATTCATAATGAAATGTAAGGGAAGTCGCCAAATAAAACCCTATTTAATTTCAGGACAAGCAAAACTGACTGTCCAACAAACAAGCACGTTTTTTTTTCCCCCCGACAATTTAAGATATCTAACCCCCCCCCCCCAATGGAGATAAGCGGCATTTGGAAATATCTGGCACCACTTATCATCAGGTGAAACGTAGCACCCACCACCAAAATACTAATCTATGTGATCTGGTTTTTGTTTTACCCCTCAATATCAGACCTTGGAGCACGGTCTGGCAGCCCCAAAGACATTCGACTATTTCAGACCTGATGTCTACGGGCAGCTTATTGCCGTTTTTGCACCACGATCAGGTGGACATCCAAACCGTTTCCGTTATCAAAATCTTTTTCACTGTAGCGCTGTTTTGCTATAATGCCGATAATGGAAGATTCTCTACCGATTCCATTAACCCTGTAGGATCGTGTTTTTGGAGGTCGTTTTGGCCGATTGTTTTTTTCTGTGTGCAGATCACCAGCGATCAGCTGATTGCAGGGTGATCGTCGTGATCAGCCAATATCGCTGGAGGAACCAAATCGCAAGGGCGTCCATTGTTTTACATAGAGGATGTCGCTCCTCCAGAACAAGGGCTGCTTTATGCTTTGCATAATAGAGGGGGGGGGGGGTATTTTTTAGTATGTGGAACCCTCCCTCCCCTGTTCCCTCAAAATACCCTAGTAGGCCAAATGGAAATGGATTGACTTTCACTGAAAACCCGTCTTAAAACCGTGATAATAGGACAGGGTTCAATGGGTTCTATACCGATGGGAAATCCAGCTACAGGGACTGGAATTGGGACGTGGTAAAACTTTCTAATATACCATCTAGCTGTTGGCCTTTTCAAAGGTTGTTTTTTTTTCCCCACTATTTTCAATCTTTGCTTGCTGTCAGTGAATGGGAACCTTTTCTTACATTTATAAGCTGAAAACCCATGCAGACTTACAATTTTATCCAGTCCAGGCAAACTTTTTGTGAGCAAAATGCATCCTCAAAACACAGCTCACCTGATTTTGCTAGTGTATTAGCGCTGCTTTAAAAAGGGAAGCTTCCATTCACTAACAAGAAGCAGATATCTTGAAAATATTGATGTATTAAAAGGCAAAGTGTATTAGAAAGGCATGATGAGTTGTAGTTTTGCAATAGCTGTACAGCCATAGGTTGGAGACCTGGAGCTTCCACTTATGGATTGGAAACGGGCCAGGGCGTGATGTATGGGGGATGCACCACATCCCCGTAATCTGTACTGAGCAGAATTGGGACAGGGTCAATTTGAGGCCATACCCCATCCCTGGTCCAGCCTCTTCAGCCGAATCTCATGTTGGTATAGAACCCTTAGAGTGAGATATATATATATATATATATATATATATATATATATATATATATATATATTTTTTTTTTTTTTTCTACATTTCCCCCCCAATTATTTTTTATTTATCTTCTCTGGCTAAATTTGCTGACACCGCTTCCCCTCTTCAGTCAGAAATGTCTCCGCTGTCCAACAATTGAATTACATAACCGCGGTTATATTCGCCTAGTGCTTTTTGTTAGGGGTTCATGCCACATACCCTGGCAAAATATCGGGATAATTAAGACTCCAGCAGTTTTGTTTTTGTATTTTTTTTTGCTTTCACTTCCATTTCTGTTTTTGTTTGTCTGTTCAGGTGTGCAACCCCCTAGGTGTAGTCTGTGATTGGGGTGTGTAGTATTTAGAAACCTTGTCGGCCGCCTATGCATCATTCAGACGATGACCCTTGTGTTGCTTCCCTTTTGTCTTCAGAGGTGACGGCCATAGAAGACGCTACAGCTGGGAGTGAACAGATCGATATGAGATCTTCCCAAGCTGCAGGTTCCAGTGTTACCCCAGAGGAGTTTAAACAGGTCGGGTTAACCAAGGAGGTCCTGTCTGCCCACACGCAGAAAGAGGAGCAGAACTACGTGGACAGATTCCGGCAGAGGATCCTGCAGTCTCCATACAGCGGTTATCTACAGCCGGACAGTCAGAGCAAAGCCTGCTCCCATGAGCCGGGAATACAAGGTAGTGGTCAATGATTAGTCTCTCTCTTCCCCTCAGTTGTCTCTTTGTCCTTCCGCCAAAGAAGTGAAAAAGAATGGAGATCTAGTCCTGGTGAAGACTACCCGAGAAGGAGTTCAATACTGTACCGTGCCAAAGCATCACGGTCGCAAAGTTCAGGACCATGTAATAGTCCTATAGAGGCAACTTAAGAAATAGAACATCCCTGATGCGTAATTGTGAATACTAAATGGCAACGGGGTTTGCCCGTCTTGGTCCTTCATGCCATAAATGTCTGATAGATGCAGGTCCCACCTCTAGGACCCGCAACTATCTCTAGAACGTGGCTCCTTGCCCCCCCCCCCCCATCTTAGCTTATCCCACTGTCGCTGCGCCGACCACTAACTGACGTCAGTACGGAAACTGGGGAGCACAACGAGCGCCACTATTTCCATGCTACCGACCACCTCGTCAATCAGTGGCCGGAGATAAGTGAGAGCAAGAAAAGGTGGGATGGGTGTCAGGGGGCCCAGTTCTAGATAGATGGGGGTCCCACCTCTGGGATCTGCACCTATCGGACATTTACGGCATGTCTTTTGGATATGTCTAAGATGGGAATACTCCTTTAATGATCAATGATCTGTAACATTCAATGTTCTAAAACCTCTAGAATTTTGATGGGTTTTTCTTTTCTCTGCAGAACATTCCTCTCCCCAAACTACCCCGGCTGCTTTGAAAAAAGGTAAAAAACAGGGCAAGCACAAGAGGCAGAAACCCATGGAATCATCAGACAGTAACGGATCTCATCCCAATCTGCCACCACGTCCAAGAAAGACAGGACCTTTGCCACCATCTTGGCCACAGTCTGAAGTCTCACACCCAAGTCCTTCAAACATAGCCTTCCCAGCTCCAATGATGATCCCAATTCCACCAGCGTATCCCATGCCTGGGTTTCAGCTCCCACACATGGGCACCACCGTAACAGGAGACTGTACCAATTCGACATTCACTCCGGAGTCTATACCACAATCTAACATTTCCTACAACGTGCAGCCATTCCCAGCGTTCCCATCTCCATACATGGGCACATTCATGGCTGTGATCCTCCCCAATTATAATGTGTACCCACCTATCAACCAACAGATACCTCCGCCTTTCTTTCCCACTCAGTACCCTTGCCCACCACCATATCCATATGCTGGAATGCCAGTTGCTCCCCAAACTGTGCCACCCCAAATTCCCACAGACTTTATGGAGCCAACATCTCGAGCATCTTCTGCCATGTCTGCAGAGGAGCAGCAGGAAGTTCAGAGCGATGATCCACGTCTTTTCAGTAACTCTAGAAGCAGTTCCCCATTACAGCTGGTCCTTCTTCAAGAGGAATTGCCAAAACCAGCAGATCCTCCCGAAGGAACCAAGACCGAAAACCAAGTGGCCATCAAATGCGTGAGTTGTGTTCTTTCTATGGAAACTTATTGGCCTATACATTGCTTTACCTTTTTAGTCTACAATATCCATTCAGATATGTATACATTCTAACTACTCCAGAACCATATTCGAATCAATAGCGGGTAGTATTATAGTAGTTATATTCTTGTGTATAGGGGGCAGTATTATAGTAGTTATATTCTTGTATATAGGGGGCAGTATTATAGTAGTTATATTCTTGTATATAGTGGGCAGTATTATAGTAGTTATATTCTTGTGTATAGGGGGCAGTATTATAGTAGTTATATTCTTGTATATAGGAGCAGTATTATAGTAGTTATATTCTTGTATATAGGGGCAGTATTATAGTAGTTATATTCTTGTATATAGGAGGCAGTATTATAGTAGTTATATTCTTGTATATAGGAGCAGTATTATAGTAGTTATATTCTTGTATATAGGGAGCAGTATTATAGTAGTTATATTCTTGTATATAGGAGCAGTATTATAGTAGTTATATTCCTGTATATAGGGGGCAGTATTATAGTAGTTATATTCTTGTATATAGGAGGCAGTATTATAGTAGTTATATTCTTGTATATAGGAGCAGTATTATAGTAGTTATATTCTTGTATATAGGGAGCAGTATTATAGTAGTTATATTCTTGTATATAGGGGCAGTATTATAGTAGTTATATTCTTGTATATAGGGAGCAGTATTATAGTAGTTATATTCTTGTATATAGGAGCAGTATTATAGTAGTTATATTCTTGTATATAGGAGCAGTATTATAGTAGTTATATTCTTGTACATAGGGGGCAGTATTATAGTAGTTATATTCTTGTATGTAGGGGCAGTATTATAGTAGTTATATTCTTGTATATAGGGTGCAGTATTATAGTGGTTATATTCTTGTATATAGGGGGCAGTATTATAGTAGTTATATTCTTGTATATACGGGCAGTATTATAGTAGTTATATTCTTGTATATAGGGGCAGTATTATAGTAGTTATATTCTTGTATATAGGGGGCAGTATTATAGTAGTTATATTCTTGTATATAGGGGCAGTATTATAGTAGTTATATTCTTGTATATAGGAGTAGTATTATAGTAGTTATATTCTTGTACATAGGGGGCAGTATTATAGTAGTTATATTCTTGTATATAGGGGGCAGTATTATAGTAGTTATATTCTTGTACATAGGGGGCAGTATTATAGTAGTTATATTCTTGTATATAGGGGCAGTATTATAGTAGTTATATTCTTGTATATAGGGGGCAGTATTATAGTAATATTCTTGTATATAGGGGGCCGTATTATAGCAGTTATATTCTTGTACATAGGGGGCCGTATTATAGTAGTTATATTCTTATATATAGGGAGCAGTATTATAGTAGTTATATTCTTGTATATAGGGGGCAATATTATAGTAGTTATATTCTTGTATATAGGGGCAGTATTATAGTAGTTATATTCTTGTATATAGAGGCAGTATTATACTAGTTACATTCTTGTATATACGGGCAGTATTATAGTAGTTATATTCTTGTATATAGGAGCAGTATTATAGTAGTTGTATAGAATTGTGTTAATCTCTAAAGGTTCCCATACACATAGAGTAGTAAAAATGGTTAATATATCCAGTAAAGACTATCCTTGTTTCTGTAGTAATAAACACCATCATTCTCATACTTGTTCTTACAGGCTGACACGGCAGAGGATAGCGGTAACGCTGATAGCCATTCAGCTTCTAGTGAACTCTTCGACCTCTTACTACAGGAGGACTCCCAGTCAGGCACTGGATCAGCGGCTTCCGGAAGTGGATCTGCGAACTCCTTCTCCTTAGGGTCTGGTTCTACCTCAAACGGAACGTCGGGAAGTGGCATAGGTATGAATTGACTGGAAGTTTGCTGGTCACATAAATAAGTTGTGTTTTATTGTAATTACCCTAGTCTGACAATGGCACAATGTCTTGTTCCGCTTTGAACTGTATACCAGACTGGATGGTATCGGTGCATAACAGAATAAAGCATGTACGTTTTAGGTGGAGACGGTGCTGGACAGATCATCTTAGTTACAATGATCGTATAGCCATAAGCCATGGGTAAGCAACCTGCAGCTCTGGATGTGACTGGAGTACAGGGCATGGTTTATTACTATGGAAGTGTTTGCAAAGGTACTCCATATTATATGCAGATGTCAGATTGTATCAAAGTGTGTCTACTCTTTAACTGATTTGAAACCGGACAGTAAAGGGGCTCTCCACTAAATTGTCTCCCGTAATATGTGTTTATGGGATAGATTTCACTTTTTTCGTTTCAACACTGTTGTCCTTTTGGAGGCTTCAAAATCTGCATTCATTGCACATGTCTAATGTCCTCCTCTGTCGCATACCTGCAAATTACAGGCGCGCTGGGCCCACTGAATGTGCTGTAATGTTAACGAGGCTTAAACTGTACATAGAAATATAACCTTTGTATTCAATAATCTTAAATATAAGGCCATCACTACACACACGACCTTATGGGAAAACCAGCCTTTTAGTGTAGAGCCACTTTATTTGTGCCTGTCCATTGTAGAGCGCGCAGACTGCAAAAAAAAAAAGATTAAAATGGGCATCGTGAAGGCCATACTGAGCCCACCCAGAGATGTCGCAGCGATGCATCTGTGTTCATTTATTCCGTCATGCACGGACTCTTCATAGGGATCAGCGATTTTCCCCTTCTCAAAACCTAAATTGTTTACACTCTGAACATTGTTTATGATGTGATGTTCTAGATCTGGATAATGGCGAGCGGTGCACCTGTATGTGTGAAAGAAACGGTTACCGTACCCCATGTTTTATTCTTTGTTTTTTCTCTAACATCTTAAAGGGAGTAATAACAGCAGCAAGTATTTCGCCAGCAAGTCCTCCGATACCTCCAAGAAAGGGCATAAGCGACAGGAGGGGGCGGAATCTGATGCTTTCCCCAAGGCTGCAGGAGACTCAATATGGGCTATGATAGAGCGTACACCTACCCCTATTATGATGACATATCAGCTACCCGAAAGGTAAGAAATGGGCATGGCGTCAGCCTGTTATATGCGGTTTTTGTCATTTTATAGAGGCTCTATATTAAAATGGCAGCATTTTGGAAGTGCTGCAAATTACACATACACCCCCGTTCCAATTCTGCCTCCTCCAGCAGTGTTCATGGGGTTGGAGCTAGAGAACAAAATGTCTCTTCCAGAAGGCGCTGGAGTATGTTGTAGAATACATTATCCGTAAGAGAATTTCTGTGAGGATACATCGACGACATTTTATTTATTACTTTTTCACACTCCACCCCTTGGGCTTCTGTAAGCTCCATTTATCTGTGTGGGGATGCGGAATTTGACTGGGTTATTTAATAGCCCTTTTTTTTTTTCTTTTTACCTCTTAAAGTGCATCTGTCTTTTAAACACAACAGTGGCGCTTCTGTTGTTTTATATAATCATTCGTTAAAAATGGCCGCCTCCTCTGTTTAAAGTGACTGGTCCACTTTACCTGCTTCATGGGCTGAGATCTGTCCTCTCTTAGTATATTATTTCTAGGTTCTCTTGCTTCCTTTCTCCAGGGATAAAGAAACCTTGTTAAAAGAGGATCTTGAGAAACTGACGGCCATGCGGAACAAGCAGCCCTGGTTTACAGAACAGCAAAAAGAGGAGCTGGCGGAGGTGCACTCGTGGATTCGAAACCGCACAATACCTCAGGAGATCAACACTCAAGTACGCGATAGAATTCTTCTTTTCCTCTATTTATAAATCCTATAGGAAAGCACTAAAAGCTGACCTGTTATATATGACAAAAATGTATAGCGGAGTGGCATCCTCACCCCTAGTAAAGCTGGGTGACAGCCGCCTCTAATATTAGCCATATTGGTTGTCAGCCAGCTTTCCCAACCGCTAAGCAGAATTTTTTTAACCGCATTAACAGAGGTGCACGAATCAAGGATTTACTGCCGACGCTTTTTAAAGGAACATTCCAGGCAAAACGGATATTGTTTTTCCTATTCCAGGGCCTGAGGGGGTGGAGCATGACCCAGGGAGTCCAAGAACACCAAGTCGAAAATTCCTGTCATGCTCCGACCCTTCAGGCCCTGCACTAGGCACAACACATGTATAAGTTTTGCCTGAAGTGTTCCTTTTAAAAAAAATAATTAACTCCTTAGATCTGCAATCTCCAAGCGGTGGCTTTCCAGCTGGTGTGAAACTACAACTCCCAGCATGCTGAGTTTCATTACAGCTAGAAAGCCGCAGGTTGGAGACAAAATCCCTAGATTGACCGCAAGAATAAGACTACGGAGAGAGTATACCAGGCTGCTGTGTGTAGATTCTGGAATCTCATGCCCGTGTCTTTTGCTGCCCACAGGGATGTCTCACATGTGTAAAGGGCACCACCGCATATAAGGAGCCCAAAAAGAAGGAAGACCAAAGGGCAGTTGAAGACTCCACCAAAGCTACAGAACACTCAACGACACCACAAACTCCGTGCCTGAACAGTCCCAGCGACCCGGGAGAAAACACGAAAAACTCTGAGACGTGACTTTTTTTTTTTATTTTCTCTCTAAATATTTATTTTTTCTATATAAAATGTTTTGTTTTATGTCCGTTCGACTCGCGGCACAAAAGAGGAAGCTTTACGTTCCTTACATCTCGGGGAAGAAGCCGACCGTTTTCATGTTCCATGACTTGACCCTGTGCCAAGACTCTCACTGTCCACACTCCAGCCTGACATTCTTACTATGGACACAGCTGTAATATTTCCCGGTGGGCCCGCACAGTCTTATTTTGGAAAACTTTTTTGATAATTTTTCTTTCCAGATGGAGGTCGTTGCCTTTTGCTCTTGTCCGGTCTGTAAATATCCGTCGTTAAACATGTACTAGAGCGGAGTGAGTGGTTTCCAGTCATTTCTTTTTTTTATTTGTACATTTCTATATTAATAAAAATGAACTTTGAAGATTACAGTTGTCTAAACTGGTGTTTTTCTTACGTCCAAAAAATTGTTGAAACCGCCCTACGAGCCTCAATGACAATGTTCACACACCGCAGTTCCATTGTACATGCCTTTGTAAATGCATTACTCCTCTTGTACTGATCCTGAGTAACAACTTGTATTCTACTCCAGAGCTGCACTCTGACTCCAAAGCAGAATATAGTGTGCATACATTACTTATCCTGTACTGATCCTGAGTTATATCCTGTATTATACTCCAGAGCTGCATTCACTATTCTGCTGGTGGAGTCACTGTGTACATACATTACATTACTGATCCTGAGTTATATCCTGTATTATACTCCAGGGCTGCCCTCACTATTCTGCGGGTGGAGTCACTGTGTACATACATTACTTATCCTGTACTGATCCTGAGTTACAATCTGTATTATACTCCAGAGCTGCACTCACTATTCTGTTGGTGGAGTCACTGTGCACATACATTACATTCCTTATCCTGTACTGATCCGGAGTGACATCCTGTATTATACTCCAGAGCTGCACTCTCTATTCTGCTGGTGCAGTCACTGTGTACATACATTACACTACTTATCCTGTACTGATCCTGAGTTACACCCTGTATTATACTCCAGAGCTGCACTCACTATTCTGCTGGTGGAGTCACTGTGTGCATACATTACTTATCCTGTACTAATCCTGAGTTACATCCTGTATTATACTCCAGAGCTGCACTCACTATTCTGCTGGTGGAGTCACTGTGTACATACATTACATTACTTATCCAGTACTGATCCTGAGTTACATCCTGTATTATACTCCAGACCTGCACTCACTATTCTGCTGGTGGAGTCACTGTGTACACACATTACATTACTTATCCTGTACTGATCCTGAGTTACATCCTGTATTATACTCCAGAGCTGCACTCACTATTCTGCTGGTGCAGTCACTGTGTACATACATTACATTACTTATCCTGTACTGATCCTGAGTTACAGCCTGTATTATACTCCAGAGCTGCACTCACTATTCTGCTGGTGGAGTCACTGTGTACATACATTACATTACTTATCCAGTACTGATCCTGAGTTACATCCTGTATTATACTCCAGACCTGCACTCACTATTCTGCTGGTGGAGTCACTGTGTACACACATTACATTACTTATCCTGTACTGATCCTGAGTTACATCCCGTATTATACTCCAGAGCTGCACTCACTATTCTGCTGGTGCAGTCACTGTGTACATACATTACTGATCCTGATTTATATCTTGTGCTATAATTCTGCGGGCTTCAGAGATTAAATCTTCCAGCATCCAATGCGGATTCATTGTCTGTACAGAGCTTGCTCTGGTGTTTTGTATTCTGGAAAGTGTTATCTTTGCACTAGACACTGAAGTGATGTTGTTCTTATACATATTAGATGAAAGTTGTCCGCTGATGTCCAGGTAAAGGATTAGGCCTGTGTGATTTCAGCATGCCGATCATTTGTTCCCGCGGGAGGTGTCTTCTTCCTCTCAGACGAGCCAAGTGTGCATGTATATGGGAGAGTCGGGAGGAATAGCTTTCGACTGAACAAGCATTTGGCCTACAGCTATCTACGGGCAGCTTATCTGTTACCTCCTACACTATAAGGGCTCACTTAAGATGCTAGGGGTGTGCTTGACGACCAGCTTGTTGAATTCAGTGACCGCCACCAGAATTGTGAATGCAGCACTGAACGGAAGCCAAGATAGTAGGTTAAAGAAAAACTCAATTTTCCTATTCTTGATGCCTGTGATGCAACCACAACTGTGTGCATGCGCTCGAAGGACATGTTCATATGAACATAGATCAGGGCCATCATTTCTTGCAAAGCTAATCCGGTTTCCCTTGCAGACCAATTGGCTTAGAGGGACAGATTTTTCAACATATAGGGTGCGCCATCTTATGCCCCTCCACCCCCAGGAAGTTGGGGTCCGTTCCTTCACATTTTGTTTTTTATAAGGCGATCTTATAGGAGAGTAATGTAAACTCTGATATTGCCAAATTTGGGGTCTAGAGGGATGGGTGACCACTCCAGTGGATTGTCACCCATCCCACTGTCTCATTATACATTTTTTTTAGAGCCTGCAGAGACTTAGGACCCTCTACAAATTCCCTCCACTATTTGGGTTAAAGGGAACCTGTCACCAGCATTTTACCAATCAAACCAGCAATACCTGGTGAAAAATCATTGTTATGTAACCTATAATTATTTTCTAAGTAGCGCTGTACCATTTAACTTTTTAGTGCTAATGAGCAGAAAAGAGTCAAATCCTCATTTGCAAAGAGTCACATCTTCATTCCTCCAGCGTTTCTCAGTTGCCTCCACCGCCTCCTTTTTAATTGACCGCTCCTCTCCCTCCACAGCACATGAAATCCTGTGGATGTCTACGACCGCGGCGCATGCGCATTGGACGGTTTCAGGGACGAACGAAACCGGCAAGGGTAGTGTAACTCAGATGAAGCCCTTGTGTGATATTTTAAACGAGCTGTCCGGGCCGAACAGGCGGTGGCGGTGGGCGTGGGCAGGCTCTAGAAGCCACACAATAGAGTGAACATTTACCACCATAAAAGGCGCAAAGATTTTAAAGAGCGATATTTACAGGCAGTGGAGGAATTTAGGACCGGGAATAACGGAAATAAACTGGACCGCTGCAGCCATTGAGCGGTGAGGAGAGTTCAACAGATATGTTGATGACCGGTTCCCCTTAAAGCGTCAACCTGAGAGAGGCGCCGATCCGGTTTATGGTCACCTTAGCAGCCTGTGTGTGTGTGTGTGTGTGTGTGTGTGTCACACACCACCCCCCCCCCCCCCTCAAATATTGTATACCATGTACTGCATAGACCTAGGAATATATAGAAACCTGTATGGAAGCTGATGGTGCTATTATTTCCTGAGCCTAAAGTTAGATCTGTGTAATCTGGGCCGGTAGCGATCCATCCTCCACACGTTGTCACCTGTCAGCAGTGAGTTATCATTCCCAGAGGAGTAATGAAGGAGAAGATGAGGCCCGTGTCCAGTAAGAGATTCATTGATCTGGGGTCTAGACATGTGGGATGTAATGATTCTGAGGTTATCAACGTCCCGGGTGCCGTGTTCTACAGATGTAAAGAAATTCTCCGGCCACAACTGATCTTAACATCTGCAGGCAGTAAAAAGCCTTAAATTGGCTTATTTATATGGCCTGTCCAGGTTAGAAAATGAAATTTCCATACACTCTATTAGGGAATTCTGACTTAATAGAGGGGGGTCCTGTGTTCAGAATCCTCATCTTTTGACCGGAGTGGAGAGCGGTTACAAAGAGTGTCTCTATCTCTGGAGGACTTGTCCTGTCCTGCATTACCCAGACAGCCCTTTGATGTGAAGGAGCACCGTGTAATGCTAAATTTCCCCTGTGGTGGCGCTGCAGAAAAACTGTACACTAATGCCTCATGCACATGACCGTTGTGCCACTCGGGCCATTCTTGACAGCATCCAAGTAGCACCTGATAGTCTTCACGGACCCGTTTACTTTAGCGGGTCAATCGGGTCCGTGAAAAATGGTCCGAGTCAACGATCCGAGGAAAGATAGAACATGTCCCATCTTTCCTCGGATCACTGATGGGACTCGGACGGCGCACAGGGTCTTGTCCATGAGGCGTTACAGCCAGGTTCCCCATACAGATTAGACAATCACTGAGGGTCCCAGCAGGAGGACACTTCTAATGAGTAAATAAAGGTAAAAAAAAAATAATAATCCAACAATTTTATGGGATGCTAAAATCTACACGAATTAGGGAGGTCCTCGTATTATAATGAACAGCGGTGTTGGAGATTGATTCATAGATGAACTAAACGTTGGGGAAAAAGGGTAATTCCCGCGGGTCCTCCACAAGGTAGGCTCCAGGTGTGTGGTCCCATAGGCAGCACAGCCACAGTGGATACTCCTCTGTACGTTCGGTTTGGCAAGCATAGAGCATGCATTGGCTGCTGCCTCTGAGCCCAAGTGACCCTGGCATTTTCCCAGTGCTGACGTCAGCCCCCGGCCTCCCCCAAGTACATAGGTTTGCCCCGCTTTCTATTTGGTCACAACTGCAGGGACTGAATGCAGCTTTTCTTAACTTACCTTTCACTTACCCGCTCAGGTGCCCCAACATGCGATGGAGGGTGCCCATAGAGGGCGATGGAAAGTTCCTCAGTGAGTGAGAGAGATATATTACAATGTTATTTTTATATTATATGGGCACAGTGTGGTGGTATTATTTGTGCATTATATGACAGTATTATATGGGCACTATATGGCGTGGCTGTGGGGTTTCCACCAACCTTAATATGGAGCTGCCTCGTTGGCATGAACGCTCTTCACGCATTCCTTTGAAAGCCCTCTGCTGGCAGCCATACATATATATGGCCTCTACCCCGCCGACCTCAGCTGGTGTTGGCCTCATGAACAGGGCAGATCTTGAGACTGACACCTAAACCTCCCTCGGGCTGGGTCTCGTGAGTAGTTGTACAGTCTTTGGCAGGTCGCCGGTGACTTGGGTGCACACCCTAATAATGGGAATGACCGCACTCGACTATTCTCCGTTTCGTTCTTTTATAGGAAATTTAAGTTAATGAGGTTTTATTTTAGCCAATTATTGTAAATGTGAGGCATACGCTCCACCACTGTATGTGATCCACAGGGTTAAGCGCACGCTGGAGGAGCAGCTTATGCAGAACCTATTGGATCATTTGTCTTCCCTGCAGACCTGAGGCGCAGACCCTGTGAACAGGATTTATATGATAATGGGTCTGAAGTGTAGAAATCATGTCAGTGACGGATGCGGGATACCACGAAGATCAATGAAGCCTATATATAACATGGACGTCAGGCATTGATGAACAATTATGGGGGGAATATGTCCGATATCTCCCTGGACCTCATTGAAATGCAGTCTATCAAATTCCAGATGATAATAAAGTTGTTCCAAAAGCTATAGACATGCATTGTGCATATGATTTCTCCTGCAGTGTGTATACAGCAAGAAACGGTATAAAGACGACCAAAAAGAACAAAAAAAACGTATCCTATCCCGTTGGAAATCTAATGTCGTCCATAAACCAATACATAGGTTTTAACCCTACATGAAACCAGATGCAGCTGTATATGATGATGTCACAGGATCCGGTGAGGTAGCCCCAAGTAGTGTGATTACATCATTGTACTATATCTCATTGCCTGCGCCAACACTGCCCATTCTAAAGACCCCCAGCTATAGGGGCCCAGACACAAGCTTATGCCACTGCGGTTCTTAAAAGGGTCTTCTATGTGGTTTTATTGTCCTAGAAAATGTACCGTAAATATTGTCCAAGATATGACAGTGTCTGCATCCGTGCCGCATTCTAGAAAGGACCTCGTTGCAGAGAGGAATAAGGTTAAAGAGGAAATACTGTAATGGGAAGTAGATGTAAAGGATCCATACTACCTGCAAAATAGTCATAGAGTTTAACCAAGTGAGGAAAATGTCATTTTATTATCCATAGGTGCAATAATATAGTAGTTATATTCTTGTATATAGGGGCAGTATTATAATAGTTATATTCTTGTATATAGGGGGCAGTATTATAGTAGTTATATTCTTGTATATATGGGGCAGTATTATAGTAGTTATATTCTTGTATATGGGGGGCAGTATTATAGTAGTTATATTCTTGAATATATGGGGCAGTATTATAGTAGTTATATTCTTGTATATATGGGGCAGTATTATAGTAGTTATATTCTTGTATATGGGGGGCAGTATTATAGTAGTTATATTCTTGTATATAGAAGCAGTATTATAATAGTTATATTCTTGTATATAGGGGGCAGTATTATAGTAGTTATATTCTTGTATATAGGAGCAGTATTATAGTAGTTATATTCTTGTACATAGGGGGCAGTATTATAGTAGTTATATTCTTGTATATAGGAGCAGTATTATAGTAGTTATATTCTTGTATATAGGGGCAGTATTATAGTAGTTATATTCTTGTATATAGGGGACAGTATTATAGTAGTTATATTCTTGTAAATAGGAGGTAGTATTATAGTAGTTATATTCTTGTATAGAGGAGCAGTATTATAGTAGTTATATTCTTGTATATAGGGGCAGTATTATAGTAGTTATATTCTTGTATATAGGGAGCAGTATTATAGTAGTTATATTCTTGTATATAGGGGGCAGTATTATAGTAGTTATATTCTTGTATATAGGGGCAGTATTATAGTAGTTATATTCTTGTATATAGGGGGCAGTATTATAGTAGTTATATTCTTGTATAAAGGGGCAGTATTATAGTAGTTATATTCTTGTATATAGGGGGCAGTATTATAGTAGTTATATTCTTGTATATAGGGGCAGTATTATAGTAGTCATATTCTTGTATATAGGGGGCAGTATTATAGTAGTTATATTCTTGTATATAGGAGCAGTATTATAGTAGTTATATTCTTGTACATAGGGGGAGTATTATAGTAGTTATATTCTTGTATATAGGGGTAGTATTATAGTAGTTATATTCTTTTGTATATAGGAGCAGTATTATAGTAGTTATATTCTTGTATATAGGAGCAGTATTATAGTAGTTATATTCTTGTATATAGGGGGCAGTATTATATTAGTTATATGCTTGTATATAGGGGCAGTATTACAGTAATTATATTCTTGTATATAGGGGCAGTATTATAGTAGTTATATTCTTGTACATAGGGGGAGTATTATAGTAGTTATAGTCTTGTATATAGGAGGCAGTATTATAGTAGTTATATTCTTGTATATAGGAGGTAGTATTATAGTAGTTATATTCTTGTATATAGGAGACAGTATTATAGTAGTTATATTCTTGTATATAGGGGCAGTATTATAGTAGTTATATTCTTGTATATAGGGGGCAGTATTATAGTAGTTATATTCTTGTATATAGGGAGCAGTATTATAGTAGTCATATTCTTGTATATAGGGGGCAGTATTATAGTAGTTATATTCTTGTAAATAGGAGGTAGTATTATAGTAGTTATATTCTTGTATATAGGAGCAGTATTATAGTAGTTATATTCTTGTACATAGGGGGAGTATTATAGTAGTTATATTCTTGTATATAGGGGTAGTATTATAGTAGTTATATTCTTGTATATAGGGGGCAGTATTATATTAGTTATATGCTTGTATATAGGGGGCAGTATTACAGTAGTTATATTCTTGTATATGGGGGCAGTATTATAGTAGTTATATTCTTGTACATAGGGGGAGTATTATAGTAGTTATATTCTTGTACATAGGGGGCAGTATTATAGTAGTTATATTCTTGTATATAGGGGCAGTATTATAGTAGTTATATTCTTGTATATAGGAGGCAGTATTATAGTAGTTATATTTTTGTATATAGGAGGCAGTATTATAGTAGTTATATTCTTGTATATAGGGGCAGTATTATAGTAGTTATATTCTTGTATATAGGGGTCAGTATCATAGTAGTTATATTCTTGTATATAGGGGGCAGTATTATAGTAGTTATATTCTTGTACATAGGGGTCAGTATTATAGTAGTTATATTCTTGTACATAGGGGTCAGTATTATAGTAGTTATATTCTTGTATATAGGGGCAGTATTATAGTAGTTATATTCTTGTACATAGGGGGCAGTATTATAGTAGTTATATTCTTGTATATAGGGGCAGTATTATAGTAGTTATATTCTTGTACATAGGGGCAGTATTATAGTAGTTATATTCTTGTATATAGGGGGCAGTATTATAGTAGTTATATTCTTGTATATAGGGGGCAGTATTATAGTAGTTATATTCTTGTATATAGCGGCAGTATTACAGTAGTTATATTCTTGTACATAGGGGGCAGTATTATAGTAGTTATATTCTTGTATATAGGGGCAGTATTATAGTAGTTATATTCTTGTATATAGGGGCAGTATTATAGTAGTTATATTCTTGTATATAGGGGGCAGTATTATAGTAGTTATATTCTTGTATATAGGGGGCAGTATTATAGTAGTTATATTCTTGTATATAGGGGGCAGTATTATAGTAGTTATATTCTTGTATATAGGAGGCAGTATTATAGTAGTTATATTCTTGGATATAGGGGCAGTATTATAGTAGTTATATTCTTGGATATAGGGGCAGTATTATAGTAATTATATTCTTGTATATAGGGGCAGTATTATAGTAGTTATATTCTTGTATATAGGGGGCAGTATTATAGTAGTTATATTCTTGTATATAGGGAGCAGTATTATAGTAGTTATATTCTTGTATATAGAGGGCAGTATTATAGTAGTTATATTCTTGTATATAGGGGGCAGTATTATAGTAGTTATATTCTTGTATATAGGAGGCAGTATTATAGTAGTTATATTCTTGTATATATGGGGCTGTATTATAGTAGTTATATTCTTGGATATAGGGGCAGTATTATAGTAGATATATTCTTGTGATACAGGAGGCAGTATAAGTACCGTACGAATATTCTTGTAGATAGAAGAGAGTATTATAAATGTTATATATTTCTGTCTATGGATGGAACTATTATAGTGAGATCACTTATTTGAGCAAAATTAAATTGAGCCATTGTTCTCCTCCAGCCACCAGGTCTCTGACCATTGTCTAGTTGCCCAAATGCTTTGGTACTCTCCATTAAGTAGTAGAAAAATAAAGGAGAAATAATGTGGGCGGGGCCTTGATACAGAGGGACCAATTTTAATGGGACATGAGCATTTTTTTAATTTGTGATGTATCATTTTAAACCCCTACCAGGGCGATATTTTCATGTTTGTCCTATTTGTCGTTATAATTTTAATATTTATTCACCATACGCATCTTGAAATAATTTGATATTCCACATATTATTGTCATTATTACTTTTATTAAATCGCTTCCATTGAAGAAAAGAAAACTTATACCAAATATAAGCAGAACAGAAAATACTCTTTTGAAATTTAAAAGAAACTATTTTGCAGAGTTCGTTTTTATATCCGTTATTCCGTCGTGTGTTGAGATGAGGCGTCATTGTAAATACAGGGGTGTATAAATAAGCAGAACTCCTATAGATATTTCCCAATCTTCACATTCAGACACAGTATTTCCAGAAACATTCAGATAAATTCCCTGCTCTCTTCTTATAAGGTTTGCGCTCTTTTCTTTGAAGTCGACTCAATAGTGATATCTGTGGCTTCTTGTCAAACAACTCCTGAAATAAAAAAAATGTTTTTATTATTCTGAATTTCACCTTTGCCATGCCCAAGATGTTGCCCCCGGCTGAGTATTAGAATTTGTGCAAGCTGCCAAAATAAGTGGGGATACTGCCCCCTATATACAAGAATATAACTACTATAATACTGCTCCTATATACAAGAATATAACTACTATAATACTGCCCCCTATATACAAGAATATAACTACTATAATACTGCTCCTATATACAAGAATATAACTACTATAATACTGCCCCCTATATAAAAGAATATAACTACTATAACACTGCCCCCTATATACAAGAATATAACTACTATAATACTGCCCCCTATATACAAGAATAGAACTACTATAATACTGCCCCCTATATACAAGAATAGAACTACTATAATACTGCTCCTATATACAAGAATATAACTACTATAATACTGCCTCCTATATATAAGACTATAACTACTATAATACTGCTCCTATGTACAAGAATATAACTACCATAATACTGCCCCCTATATACAAGAATATAACTACTATAATACTGCCCCCTATATACAAGAATATAACTACTATAATACTGCCCCCTATGTACAAGAATATAACTAATATAATACTGGTCCTATATACAAGAATATAACTACTATAATACTGCCCCCTATATACAAGAATAGAACTACTATAATACTGCCCCCTATATACAAGAATATAACTACTATAATACTGCTCCTATATACAAGAATATAACTACTATAATACTGCCTCCTATATATAAGACTATAACTACTATAATACTGCTCCTATGTACAAGAATATAACTACTATAATACTGCCCCTATATACAAGAATATAACTACTATAATACTGCCCCCTATATACAAGAATATAACTACTATAATACTGCCCCCTATGTACAAGAATATAACTAATATAATACTGCTCCTATATACAAGAATATAACTACTATAATACTGCTCCTATATACAAGAATATAACTACTATAATACTGCCCCTATATACAAGAATATAACTACTATAATACTGACCCCTATATACAAGAATATAACTACTATAATACTGACCCCTATATACACGAATATAACTACTATAATACTGCTCCTATATACAAGAATATAACTACTATAATACTGCCCCTATATACAAGAATATAACTACTATAATACTGCCCCCTATATACAAGAATATAACTAGTATAATACTGTCCCCTATATACAAGAATATAACTACTACAATACTGCCCCTATGTACAAGAATATAACTACTATAATACTGCCCCCTATATACAAGAATATAACTACTATAATACTGTCCCCTATATACAAGAATATAACTACTATAATACTGCCCCTATATACAAGAATATAACTACTATAATACTGCCCCTATGTACAAGAATATAACTACTATAATACTGCTCCTATGTACAAGAATATAACTACTATAATACTGCTCCTATATACACGAATATAACTACTATAATACTGCTCCTATATACAAGAATATAACTACTATAATACTGTCCCCTATATACAAGAATATAACTAGTATAATACTGTCCCCTATATACAAGAATATAACTACTATAATACTGCCCCCTATATACAAGAATATAACTAACTATAATACTGCCCCTATATACAAGAATATAACTACTATAATACTGCCCCCTACATACAAGAATATAACTACTATAATACTGCCCCTATGTACAAGAATATAACTACTATAATACTGCCCCCTATATACAAGAATATAACTACTATAATACTGCCCCTATGTACAAGAATATAACTACTATAATACTGCCCCCTATGTACAAGAATATAACTACTATAATACTGCTCCTATTTACACAAATATAACTACTATAATACTGCTCCTATATACAAGAATATAACTACTATAATACTGCTCCTATGTACAAGAATATAACTACTATAAGGGCGGGTTCACACATAGCGGAATTTCACTTAAATTCCGCTGCGGACACTCCGCAGCGTTAATCCGCAGCGGAGCCGTTTCTCCATTGACTTTCACTTTAATTTAGCAGTGTTCGTTTACACGATGCGTACAATTCCGCTGCGGAGCATAGGCTGCGGAGCGGAATTTGGTGTCCGCAGCATGCTCTGTCTTTTGCGGAGCAGTGGCGGACTGGTTGCGGACTCATGGCGGAATTTCTCCATTGACTTCAATGGAGATTCAAAGTTCCGCAATGAAGTCCGCAGCTGTCATGCACATGTCATGTGTGCTGCGGATACGTCTTGCTTTTTTAACTTGACATTTCTTCATTCTGGCTGGACCTATGTATTTCTAGGTCTACAGCCAGACTGAGGAAGTCAATGGGGCTCCCGTAATGACGGGAGCGTTGCTAGGAGACGTCAGTAAATAGTCACTGTCCAGGGTGCTGAAAGAGTTAAGCGATCGGCAGTAACTGTTTCTGCACCCGGGACAGTGACTACCGATCCCAATATACATGTATCTGTAAAAAAAAATGAAGTTCGTACTTACCGAGAACTCCTTGCTTCTGTCTCCAGTCCGGCCTCCCAGGATGACGTTTCATCCCATGTGACGGCTGCAGCCAATCACAGGCCAAGCACAGGCTGCAGCGGTCACATGGACTGGCGCGTCATCCAGGGAGGTCGGGCTGGATGCCGAAAGAGGGACGCGTCACCAAGACAACGGCCGGTAAGTATGAAAGTCGTTTACTTTCACTAGGGAAAGTGCTGTCCCTTCTCTCTATCCTGCACTGATAGGGAGAAGGGAAGCACTTTTCCCGCAGTCCGCAGCAGCTAGTCCGCATCAATTTTCTGCACATTTTGTGCAGATCCGCAGCCGTAATCCGCAACCCGGATTAGGTGCGGCATTGATGCGGACAGTTGCGGAGGAATTCCGCCATGTGTGGGCATGCCCTTATACTGCTCCTATATACACACGAATATAACTACTATAATACTGCTCCTATATACAAGAATATAACTACTATAATACTGTCCCCTATATACAAGAATATAACTACTATAATACTGCCCCTATATACAAGAATATAACTACTATAATACTGCCCCTATATACAAGAATATAACTACTATAATACTGCCCCCTATATACAAGAATATAACTACTATAATACTGCTCCTATGTACAAGAATATAACTACTATAATACTGCTCCTATATACACGAATATAACTACTATAATACTGCTCCTATATACAAGAATATAACTACTATAATACTGTCCCCTATATACAAGAATATAACTAGTATAATACTGTCCCCTATGTACAAGAATATAACTACTATAATACTTGTCAGTTTATCAGTTTATACAGTGACTGGAACTTACCTCTTTTATGACATCGTCCATATTATAAGTTCCAAGACTGATGCCTAATAAAAAGAGAAATATATTTATCCTGCGACAATTCAGTAAAAGTACAAATGATTCAGTTTTTTTATATGTAGGTCTGTTTGCCTAGTTCTATTTGTTTGTATGAGAAAAACTATGCTGTACACTCAGCTGGGGACTTGTACTAATGTAACTACATAATACATTTTGTGGACAGTTCTGCAGAATATGTTGGAGCTTTATAACATGAGATAATAGTTTGTATTATATTTTATATGTTTCCAGGATCAGGTTTATTCTGATTACCAAAAGTATAAACAAATCACATGGCTCACTCTGACTTCTAATGTGGAAAGTTGGTGGAGATTCCTCATGATGCATCTATGCCAGCATCTGTAGAATTAGGGGTCTCGCAGATGGACACAGGGACTGCTCCACCTAACCACTAAACATCAGGGACTACTCCACCAAATCACTGAATATTAGGTATTGCTCCTTTAAACCACTCAATAATGAGGACCTCTCTACTAAACAGGGCTGCCCCAACAAGCCCCTGAAAACCAGACCCTCCTCCACCAAACTACTAAATACTTGGACGTCTTCGCCAAAACACTGACTATCAGAGACTGCTCCAACAAAAAATTGTGCACCACAAACTTCTCCATTAAATCACTGAAGACCAGAGGCAGCTCCACCAAATCACTGAAAACCAGAGGCAGCTCCACCAAACTACTGAAGAGCAGAGACAGCTCCACCAAACCACTGAAGACCAGAGACAGCTCCACCAAAACACTGAAGAGCAGAGACAGCTCCACCAAACCACTGAAGACCAGAGACAGCTCCACTAAACCACTGAAGACTAGAGACAACTCCACCAAACCACTGAAGACCAGAGACAGCTCCACCAAACCACTGAAGACCAGAGACAGCTCCACCAAACCACTGAAGAGCAGAGACAGCTCCACCAAACCACTGAAGACCAGAGACAGCTCCACTAAACCACTGAAGACTAGAGACAACTCCACCAAACCACTGAAGACCTGAGGCAGCTTCACCAAACTACTGAAGACTAGAGACAACTCCACCAAACCACTGAAGACCAGAGACAGCTCCACCAAACCACTGAAAAGCAGAGACAACTCCACCAAACCACTGAAGGCTAGGGACTTCTCAACTGGACCTTGGAATACCTGGAGCTTCTTCCTCAAATTACTGAACACGAGGGACTGCTTAACTAATGACTTTCATTTCTACTTCGGTGTATGTGTGCCTTCCCCTTTTGGAAAGCGACATTCACTTGAATCGTTTCGTGTACTGTACCTTCTTTGCTGAAAATGTCATCTGTATTAATATCTGTGTCTCTGCCCTTGTCCAGAAATGAAGGCAGATTCTGTAATAAGTGAGTGTCGACCCAACTGCTCACATCTCCAAAATCCATCTTTGAATCTGTCAAAAGGAAAACGGAATAATAAACGACTGTAAAGCAAGCATCGCCGCAAAATAATAATAAGCTAAGACATAAGTGCGGAGAAAATGTGCGCAAAACCTGCGATAACCAATGGCAACCAATCAAATATCAGCTTTCTAAACCAGTACAAAATAGAACTAGAAATGGTGCATCAGCAGAATACGACCCAGAATGAATGAAATTATCATTCTTAAAGGAATACTTCTACAGTGAGTGAGGGGGCGGAGCATGACACAAAGGTTCAAAGAACATCAAAGAGAGAATTTCTTTGTCATGCTCCTCCTCCTTTAGTTTGTGACTGTGGTTTCACAAAGTGACCAAGAAGATTAAGAAATGATCCATGCAGCAACAAATAATAAAGCGAAGATAGAAGCGTAAAATTATTTTGATAGTGAATGACAATCTTTATACAAATGTACGAGGTTGATAACAAAGAGCAGTAGTTAGCCATTATGTTTTATATATGAAGTTTAATCATTGCATAATTAAAAAGTTTTGCAATTTTCTAATAGACGTTGTGCATCAGTTCCTTACAGCTTTAAAGATCTCTTCTTGCTGTCAGTGAATGGAAACATTCCTATTTACTTCCAGAGGTTAAGAACAACAAAAGTTAAATACAAAACAATATAATAGAAGAAATGCAACATATAGTGTAAGGAGCAGAAAACAAGAAACGTAAAGGTGTGTCATGTGACCACACACATGATGGAGGTACTGCCAGGTGCGGTCTATGTGCAGTCACATGACATGAACATTGAGGGACACCGCACCTGTGGCTATATTGTTCCTTCACAAATCAAGAGGGAGGAATTTTGGCTACATGACCCCTCCCGCCACTATTTATAATGAAGGATGACTTTGCTGTTGCAGTGAATGAGTCACAATTATTAGTACGTCTGAGTTAATGGGGTCGAGGATGTGATAGAACTTAATCAGTTTTATTAGATGATACTTCATTCAGTTTCCCTTTTGTCTGATAACAGAAAGCAATAGCATATAGTAACCTTTGTAAAAATGTAGAAAATTTAAAGGGGTTTTCCTACAAACAAAACGTATCAGCTACACCTAGGACAGGTGATAAATGTTAAAACACCCGGACCCCCACGAGCACTAGTCGCCCGTTCCTCTCATTCGATGGCTTCCATAACTCCTATATGGTTGTATGGAGAGAAAATGTGTTTGTGCTACCACCGCGTCATACAATCTGGGGAACCCCTTCAAATCTGCCGGGAGATTTATGGGTATGTGTCTGCAGGGGGTTTCCTCCAGGTACCCACTCCACCCACACTCCAAAGACGTAGTCATAGGTTAGTTGGCTTCCCCTTAATATGATCCCATGTGTGTGTAGGAAATTAGATTGTGACCTCTATTGGGGAACGGGACTAATGTGAGTGGTGACAATCTCTGTACAGCGCTGCGGAATATGTTGGTGTCATATAGGCAATAAAAATAAATATGTGAAATCTGCCTGATTTTGAATGCAAAAAATAAATACTTAATTAAATTAATAAAAAATTATAATACAGTAAAGAAAAAAGTAATTTGGCATCAAAAGGGACATAATTGGATTATCAAATATTCTGGATTACTTGACCGTCATAGGAAAGTATATAAAACACTTCAATAAGGGGGGAGAACCTCCTGGATGACCCCCCCCCCCCAAGAAAACATGTTCTGTACTGGAAACAATTATTGGATTACAGAATAAAGGATTTTTTTTTTTTAATTATTATTATTATTATTATCATAATTATATATATATTCTTCACTTATTATTATTATTATTAGTATATATTATTTTTTTCTATATATATTCTCCACTTATTATTTTTATTATTATCATAATTATATATATATTCTACACTTATTATTAGTATATATTATTTTTTTCTATATATATTCTTCACTTATTATTATTATTATTATTATTATATATTATTTTTTTCTATATATATTCTCCACTTATTATTTTTATTATTATCATAATTATATATATATTCTACACTTATTATTAGTATATATTATTTTTTTCTATATATATTCTCCACTTATTATTATTTTTATTATTATTAATAATATTAGTTACATTTGTACGATGCTAATTATTGGATTATGGATGTTTGAAAGTATTTATTACAGAGCATATGAATAAATCAGATAAATGCAGAAATGAATTTAAAAAAATTCAAGATCAATAGTTAGAAATAAATATAAAAAATAACATAAAAAACTTAATAAATATATAAAATAAAAAAGAATAATATATTAATAATTCAGCAAATAATATATACAGAAATGTAAAATTTGAATGCAAGTTTTACAGTAAAATATTTTTAGCAACTTTGTTGCTATGCTGTTTCCTACCATTTATTGTCAAGAGAAAAAAATCTAAACTAGTAATAAAAAAAAAAAGGAAAGTGACTTTGTTATTCCAACTCCTTAAATTATCCATCACTTATACAGTCTGGAATATTCACTTAATTTCTTATTACTGTAATATCTTAAAAAAGTAAGTACCCTCAGCATAAAAAAAAAATAATGAAAATTACGTGAATATATTCCTTAAATACGAGGCTAATGGAGATATTTAATTCCAGACTATAAAGCAATTTATTTTCGGCATTTAAAACGTCCTTGACCCTTCTGTAGGATTAATCATTAGGAATTGGCTGCAGGATATCAAGACGTTTAGTGGTTTAACCTTCATTTGGGGGAAAGGTATAATAAAGATATAATTATTCTTACCTGGTATTCGGAAGGAGATCTCATTGGGGTCCAGGATCGGAAGTGATCGGAGTGGGCTGAAGACAATGGCAAGGATGAGCCCGCAGGACAGGAGCTTGTGCATGGCTGCTGGACCCGGGAGCTGATATAGCAGGAGGCAGCTTCTCTGATTCTCCTTTGGTTGCCAGGTTTATCATTAAAGCGTCAAATCTTATATAGCGTTGTATGACGACATAGGAAACATCGCTCCCCTCCAAGAAGACAGATGACGAGCCAATGGTTCCATCCCCACTGAATTCCTAATGCGAGACACTTTGCATTGATGTCATTCTTCAAGGTTCATAGGCAAGAAATTGACTGTCTCCCAGGCCCTCGCTACAAACTGTTACAGCAAATGTGGCATAGCCAATGAAAGAAAGTAACTCAAGGAGTTAGGAAAGGGTCAACTCTTGGTGGAGGAGATGACCGAGGCAACGAGGCCGGTGATTTATGGGCTCGCACCTAATTTGACGTAAGACACCGGGGCTTTGAAAGGTGGATTTTTTACTGAGGTGGATGGATGAGGTGTCAGGTGGTGTTTGGGGGGGGGGGTGTCATATACACCGAGAAGATGAAATGGTTGTCGATCACGTTTGGTGGATCCGATGAACATGTAATTAATAGATTTTACTTTTTTTTACGCTTTTGGAATAATCAACCGGTGTATAAAATGATACTGATTAACCCTTTCTTTCCTACAAAGACCAGAATAAAGTTTAGGCAGGGGTGTTAGCAGGCTCGAATTATAGGGTGAGAACAAGGAGTAGACACGTTCCCCCCCACCACCTTGGGGACCTCCATCACCCAGTTCCCTCCAGTAATTCTAAGACACTCCCAGCAGCAAGACTTGGATGTTTGGAAAGAATTAAAGTGCACCTTCAACAATACACAAATTTTAAGATGTTAAAGGGGATCTCCCTACTTGTTAGAAGGGTCCCCTGATGATAAGCAGATCACAAAGTGTCCCCCTGCTGGGACCCCCGGCGATCAGCTGTAATCTGTGGGGGAACCTGACAGTAAGTGTTCAGTTTCCCTGCAGCACCACCACAGGAGAAATGAAGCATTACACAGTGTCCATTCCTATGAATGTGTTGTTTGTGTAATGTAAGAAAGGACAGGTCCTCCAGAGCGAGTGATGTTGTTCTTTGTGATCACTTTCCACTCTGGCCAAGAAATGAGGATCCTGAACAGAGGACCCCCCCCCCCCCGCTATTAGCTCAGAATTCCCTAATAGGGTGTATGGAAATGGGTTTTCTAAACTGGACAACTCCTTTCATATGTGTGGACAGCACTGTTCTTCGTGTATATACAGTGAAGGAAATAAGTATTTGATCCCTTGCTGATTTTGTAAGTTTGCCCACTGTCAAAGACATGAACAGTCTAGAATTTTTAGGCTAGGTTAATTTTACCAGTGAGAGATAGATTATATATATAAAAAAAAAAGAAAATCACATAGTCAAAATTATATATATTTATTTGCATTGTGCACAGAGAAATAAGTATTTGATCCCTTTGGCAAACAAGACTTAATACTTGGTGGCAAAACCCTTGTTGGCAAGCACAGCAGTCAGACGTTTTTTGTAGTTGATGATGAGGTTTGCACACATGTTAGATGCAATTTTGGCCCACTCCTCTTTGCAGATCATCTGTAAATCATTAAGATTTCGAGGCTGTCGCTTGGCAACTCGGATCTTCAGCTCCCTCCATAAGTTTTCGATGGGATTAAGGTCTGGAGACTGGCTAGGCCACTCCATGACCTTAATGTGCTTCTTTTTGAGCCACTCCTTTGTTGCCTTGGCTGTATGTTTCGGGTCATTGTCGTGCTGGAAGACCCAGCCACGAACCATTTTTAATGTCCTGGTGGAGGGAAGGAGGTTGTCACTCAGGATTTGACAGTACATGGCTCCATCCATTCTCCCATTGATGCGGTGAAGTAGTCCTGTGCCCTTAGCAGAGAAACACCCCCAAAACATAATGTTTCCACCTCCATGCTTGACAGTGGGGACGGTGTTCTTTGGGTCATAGGCAGCATTTCTCTTCCTCCAAAAACGGCGAGTTGAGTTAATGCCAAAGAGCTAAATTTTAGTCTCATCTGACCACAGCACCTTCTCCCATTCACTCTCAGAATCATCCAGATGTTCATTTGCAAACTTCAGACGGGCCTGTACATGTGCCTTCTTGAGCAGGGGGACCTTGCGGGCACTGCAGGATTTTAGTCCATTACGGCGTAATGTGTTACCAATGGTTTTCTTGGTGACTGTGGTCCCAGCTGCCTTGAGATCATTAACAAGTTCCCCCCGTGTAGTTTTCAGCTGAGCTCTCACCTTCCTCAGGATCAAGGATACCCCACGAGGTGAGATTTTGCATGGAGCCCCAGATCGATGTCGATTGACAGTCATTTTGTATGTCTTCCATTTTCTTACTATTGCACCAACAGTTGTCTCCTTCTCACCCAGCATCTTACTTATGGTTTTGTAGCCCATTCCAGCCTTGTGCAGGTCTATGATCTTGTCCCTGACATCCTTAGAAAGCTCTTTGGCCTTGCCCATGTTGTAGAGGTTAGAGTCAGACTGATTAATTGAGTCAGTGGACAGGAGTCTTTTATACAGGTGACCATGTAAGAGCTGTATTTAATGCAGGCACCAAGTTGATTTGGAGCGTGTAACTGGTCTGGAGGAGGCTGAACTCTTAATGGTTGGTAGGGGATCAAATACTTATTTCTCTGTGCACAATGCAAATAAATATATATCATTTTGACTATGTGATTTTCTGTTTTTTTTTAATATAATCTATCTCTCACTGGTAAAATTAACCTAGCCTAGAAATTCTAGACTGTTCATGACTTTGACAGTGGGCAAACTTACAAAATCAGCAAGGGATCAAATACTTATTTCCTTCACTGTAGCTCCAATAAACTGGATGCACTGCTAACTAGAAACAATTTAGTGGTGCATTTTTATTGCCATAGGAATTTGGAGATAAGCAGCAGACAGACATATCTGGCTCCGCTTATCTCTCAGATGAACAAATGATCTGGTATGTTAGAATCCATCATGGCAATTCCTGTTTACACCAGGACATGCGTTGGCTGTCCTCATACACATTTGGCTGCGGTTAGACGCTGTTGACATGTCTAGCATAATTCAGCCATCAATTATATGATACTACTACTGGAGAAGGGGGTTCCACCAAGCTTAATCCATCCCTAGGAGTCAGGATAAAGGAATCAGTGAATGAAACAGGGCAAGGCATGAAGCAAAAGATAAAGAAATGAGCGGAAAAGGCAAAAGAGTTAATGAGGTTGTCTAGTTTTGCTTACCCCATATCAAATTGCAGGCCCCCCACTGATACATGGGGGTATTGCTGGTGCCTTACTGACACAGGGAGGGGGGGGGGGGCACATGTAAGGGCTGCTATTCAGGAACAGATTATCACATAGGTGAAAGAGGTATTTGCCCTGTAGTAGTGGCATACATAAAGGATGGTGGGTCTTAGAGCAAAGACAAAAATGTGGCTGCTTTCAGGTGCTGCCTGACACCACCACACTTTTAAGCACTTGTAACAGGAGGTCCTGCTGCCAAGATTGCCGTTTTCTTGAGATAAGTACATTTTCCACTTTCCTGTGCAAGTTCTTACCACCCATTTAAATAGGACAACAACAGCCCAGGGTGTGCCCCACCTCTCTATGGGCCCCGTAACAGCTGCATGGGCGGTCTCTGTGGTATGTAGACCCTTGCCCTGAGCCGCCATCATTTAACGGCCTCCCCCACACATTGTGGTCAAAGAGCATTTTTTGACACGAACCTTGGCAAAACCCGTACCATTTTGTCTGAAATTTTGCCAAAAAATCGTGGCAAAATGCAGCAGTTTTGCTATTGTTCAAGGGAGAAAATGCCCTTTAACTGCAATGTGAGGACCGAGCTTTAGGTGACGGGTTTACCATTGCTACATCTGTGTAGAAGATAGATAGAGAGATAGATAGATAGATAGATAGATAGATAGATAGATAGATAGATAGATAGATAGATAGATAGATAGATAGATAGATAGATAGATAGATATGAGATAGATATGAGATAGATATGAGATAGATATGAGATAGATATGAGATAGATAGATAGATAGATAGATAGATAGATAGATAGATAGATAGATAGATAGATAGATAGATAGATAGATAGATAGATAGATAGATAGATAGATAGATAGATAGATAGATAGATAGATAGATATGAGATAGATATGAGATAGATAGATAGATAGATAGATAGATAGATAGATAGATAGATAGATAGATAGATAGATAGATATGAGAGAGATAGATAGATAGATAGATAGATAGATAGATAGATAGATAGATAGATAGATAGATAGATAGATAGATAGATAGATAGATAGATAGATAGATAGATAGATATGAGATAGATAGATAGATAGATAGATAGATAGATAGATAGATAGATAGATAGATAGATAGATAGATAGATAGATAGATAGATAGATAGATAGATAGATAGATAGATAGTAGGGGTGTAGAGGAGTGAATCACTTTCTGTCGCTGGGTAAGAGAGCACAGAATGTGCCTATTTATCAAGCATCACTTCAAATTACTCCGTCCAGCTGAGTGGAAATTGGTCCATTTTTGGCCTTGTCAGGTGCATTTATCATACACAGTTTGGACTATAAATTGTTCTCCTCCATGGACGGATGCACCAGGATCACTGCTGGATTTCAAGCAAAATGTAAAGTGGTTTCTATCTTATAACATTCGCAGGCACGTGGATGAAGAAGGCGGCGGGGGCGGGGGGGGGGGGGGGGGTTTGCTACGAAAATCAAGAAAAGTAAGACTTTTATCTTAGTAATAATATAATAATAAAACCATTTATATTTCTACCTTGTATGAATATAGAAGTGATAATTCAACCATCATTTTAAAAGTGTCAGTGGGAGATGCAGCGTCAGACAGGGCCCAGCGGTCATCCGGGCTCCTGCAGATCTGTCAGAGTGGCAGGAGGACAAATCACTGGAGTCGGGGGAGGTGATTAAAATGAAAAATTAAACCCGTCTTCTACCGAAGACCCTTTAAAACTACCACTGCCCTAGACCACGAAGGAAGCAAACAATGATTCCTCTACTGCCCAGACCACCAAGAATGGTGGCATTTACCCCTCCACTACCCTAGCCCAACAGGTAAGCAGAAATTAACCCCTCCACTACGCTAGACCACCAGAGAATGAGACATTAGCCTCAGACCACCAGGGAAGCCTTCCATCTATTACCCTAGACCACGAAGGATGGCGGCATTCATCCCTCCACTACCCTAGATCATCAGGGAAGCAGTCATTAACCCCACCAATACCCCAGACCACCAGGGAAGCAGGGGTTAATTCCTTCACTTTCCTAGACCACCAGGGAAGATAGAATTGGTCTGAAATATATAAAGCAAACATTGACCCCTCTTCTGCCCTAGAACACAAGGAATGGTGGCATTTACCCCTACCCTAGACCACCAGGGAAGCAGACATTAACCCCTGCACTACCATAGAGCACCAGGGAAGCAGACATTAACCCCTCCACTACCATAGAGCACCAGGGAAGCAGACATTAAACCCTCCACTACAATAGACCACCAGGGAAGCAGACATTATTCCCTCCACTACCCTAGACCACCAGGGAAGCAGACATTAACCCCTGCACTACCCTAGACCACCAGGAAAGCAGACATTAACCGCTCCACCACGCTAGACCACCAGGGAAGCAGACATTAACCCCCCCCCCCCCCCCACTACCCTAGACCACCAGCAAAACAGACATTAACCTTAAACCACCAGGGAAGCCTCCTTCCATCCATTACCCTAGACCACGAAGGATGGCGGCATTCATCCCTCCACTACCCTAGATCCCCAGGGAAGCAGACATTAACCCCACCAATACCCTAGACCACCAGGGAAGCAGACATTAACCCCTCCACAAGCCTAGACCATGAGAAAAGCAGACATTAACCCCTCCACTACCATAGACCACCAGGGAAGCAGACATTAACCCCTCCACTACTCTGGGCCACCAGGGAAGCAGACATTAACTCCTTCACTACCCTAGACCACCAGGGAAATTTGAATTAGTCTGAAATATTTTCATCTTATAGTCCAGTGTGTTTTATAGTCTGAAAAATATGGTGAATCTGGACCTTTAGCAAGTGAGTTTAGGGTTAAAAAAAATAGAATGCAGAATGCAAGTTTGGGCTAGAAGTAGGTGCTGGATTGTCAGACTTTCTGGATCATCAGATGCTGGATTTAAGTCATTTTATACAAAAATCCACACTGTCTTTTATGTGATATTATGCAATATTATGGCTCTTTTCTCACCCCATAATAAGTATTTATATTTTCTCACCACAAAGAGCCTCTTTCAGCTACTCCCTCCTACGATAAACTCTTCCCTAATGGTGCAAATCCTCTCCGTTTCCACAGATCACTGCCCGCTGGCTTGGGATAATGTTATATTTGGCAGAGATAAGCTGTTTGTATGCACTCTCTATCTATTCCATGAAAACCTACAGGACTAGTAGGGTGGCGCCGTGTGTGCCCCCCTTGTTCTCTACAACCAGAGCCTGTCATACGAGCCTATTATGTCATTACTAGCTGATTAGTAGGAGGCTGAGATACAAATGTGTTGTCTTTATCTTGTTTATGTTCTTTATGAGCCAAAGTCGATTTGGCATGACCTGAACGTAATGCCCACATGGGCCATGGTCAGGGTGCCAGGTCTCATGAAGATAAAATGCTATCAGATGTGTTGGAGCTACATAGGACGCACGCTGAGATCTGGCGGTCATGCATTTGCTGACGGTCTCGCCATATGTTACAACACTTGTAATCACAAAAACAGAAATAATTGCACAGACCCCAGCGCCAAAGAATGGAGTTACCTCCCCTGCACCATATGCAGAGATGCGGTGTTAAAAGTAGTCATTATCAGGCATTATCGTGAGACAGCCCTGGGGGTCGAGCTGCTTGTAATAAAGTGTGAACCCAGGTGACATAAAGATGGTTTCCTTCCTTATTTTGCTTAGGAGCTTCAATCAGCATTGATCGCCGTGTCTGAGGGGTTAAATGGCCGGAATGTGAGGTTTTTAGCCCTGTCCTTGCGATCACCATGTATACATATACTATATGGCCAAAGTATGTGGACACCCTTCCTTATTATTGAGTTCAGGTGTTTCTGCCACATCCATTGCAAACAGGTGCATAAAATCAAGCACACAACCATGCAATTTCCGTAGACAAACAATGCTAGTAGAATAGATTGTACTGAAGAGCAGTGACTTTATATCTGGGATTGTCATAGGACGTCATCTATTTATTATTTTCAGAAATGTCTCATCTGCTAGATCTGCCTCGATCACCTGTAAGTGGTATTATTATCTGCTAGATCTGCCCTGGTCACTTATAAGTGCTATTGTGATCTGCTAGATTTGCCCTGGGCACCTGTAAGCATTATATTTATCTGCTAGATCTGCCCCGGTCACATGTAAATGTTGTTATTATTATCAAGAAGATCTGCCCTGATCAACTGTAAGTGTTATTTTTACCTGTTAGATCTGCCCTGGTGACCTGTAAGTGTTGTTATTATGATCTGCTAGATCTGCCCCGGTCACCTGTAAGTGCTATTATTATCTGCTAGATCTCCCTCGGTCACCAGTAAGTGCTATTATCTGCTAGATCTCCCCCGATCACCTGTAAGTGCTATTATTATCTGCTAGACCTGCCCCGGTCACCTGTAAGTGCTATTATTACCTTTTAGATCTGCCCTGGTCACCTGTAATTGTTATTATTATCTGCTTGATCTTCCCCAGTCACATGTAAGTGTTATTATCTGCTAGATCTGCCCCGATCATCTGTAAATGCTATTATTATCTACTAGATCTGCCCGATCATCTGTAAGGGCTATTATTATCTGCTAGATCTGCCCTGGTCACCTGTAAGTGCTATTATTATCTGCTAGATCTGCCTCGATCACCTGTAAGTGCTATTATTATCTGCTAGATCTGCCCCGGTCACCTATAAGTGCTATTGTTATCTGTTAGATTTGCCCTAGGCACCTGTAAGCGTTATATTTATCTGCTAGATCTGCCCCGGTCACATGTAAGTGTTGTTATTAATAGCTGCTAGATCTGCCCCGGTCACCTGTAAGTGCTATTATTTCCTTTTAGATCCGCCCCGGTCACCTGTAAGTGCTATTATTACCTTTTAGATCTGCGCTGGTCACCTGTAATTGTTATTATTATCTGCTTGATCTGCCCCAGTCACATGTAAGTGTTATTATTATCTGCTAGATTTGCCCCGATCATCTGTAAGTGCTATTATTATCTGCTAGATCTCCCCACGGTCACCTGTAAGTGCTATTATTGTCTACT
Organism: Rhinoderma darwinii; assembly: GCF_050947455.1. Lineage (NCBI taxonomy): Eukaryota > Metazoa > Chordata > Amphibia > Anura > Rhinodermatidae > Rhinoderma > Rhinoderma darwinii. The sequence continues at coordinate 17,655,650 of NC_134696.1, read as the reverse complement.
AGATCTGCCCTGGTCACTTGTAAGTGCTATTATTATCTACTCAATCTGCCCCGGTCACCTGTAAGTGTTATTATTATCTGCCAGATCTGCCCCCTATCACCTGTAAGTGTTATTATTATCTGCCAGATCTTCCCCCGATCACCTGCAAGTGCTATTATTATCTGCTAGATCTGCCTCTGGTTACCTGTAAGTGTTATAATCTGCTAGATATGCCCGGACACCTGTAAGGCCCCATGCACACGACCGTGCCTGCAATCACAGCCCGCGATTGCGGGCACGGCCAGCCGCCACCCGCATTTTCGGGCCGTGCCCCCGTACAAAGTATGGGAGCACGGCCCGCAAAATGCAAAAGAACGGACATGTTCCATAATTTTCGGAACATTTCTACGGCACGGACACCCTTCCGTAGCACTACGGAAAGGTGTCCGCGTCGTTCAATGAAAGTGAATGGGTCTGTTTTTGCGGACTGCAATTGCGGTCCGCAAAAACTGTTTTTTTTTTACGGTCGTGTGCATGGGGCCTGAGTGTTATTATTATCTGCTAGATCTGCCCCGGTCACCTATGAGTGTTATTATTATCTGGTAGATCTGGCTCGATCACCTGCAAGTGCTATTATTATCTGGTAGATTTGCCCATGTCATCTGTGTTGTTGTTGTTATTATTATCTGCTAAATCTGCCCCGGTCACCGGTAAGTGTTTTTTATTGTGAAGTGGAAGCATTTAGGAGTAACAACAGCTCAGCCATGAATTGGTAAACCATTCAAACTCACACACCGGGGCCGCCGAGTGCTGAAGAGTGTGGCGCGTAAAAATCACCTATCCTCTGTTGTATCACTCACTAGAGACATCCACACTGCCTCTGGAAGCGACATCAGCACCAGAACTGTGCGTCCGGAGCTTCATGAAATGGGTTTCCATGGTGCTGCACACGAGTCTAGGATCACTACGCACAATGGCAAGCGGCGGCCGTAGTAGTGTAAAGCACGCCGCCACGAAACTTTGGCACAGCGTGTTCTACATAGTGACTACTGTAACATTTGGTGGAGGAGGGGTAATAGTCGTGACTGTATTTCAGGGTTTAGCCCCTTATTTCCATTAAAGGGTTAATACTACAGCATACATAGACATTTTACACAATTGCAGCTTCCAACTTGTTGATAACAGTTTGGGGTTTGTCCCTTTCTGGTTTCAGCATCACTGTGCCCCAGTGCGCACAGCGAGCTCCATAAAGACATGGGGTGAGGAGTTTGGTGTGGAGGATCTCGAGTGGATGCACAGAGCCTGGACCCTTACCCCATCAAACACCCTGATGAAATAGAACACCACTGGTTTATGGGGCCTGGGTCTGTATTTAGGGGGTCTAGTCTATTATCTGTATAGGGGTCTGATCTGGGGTGTGTAGTAATTTTGGGGTGTAATGAAGGGGGTTGCTTATTACATATCTTCTCGGAATATCCCTGATGTAGTTTCTCAAAAGTTGGCAAGTATGTTTGAAGATGTACCTTGTGGAGGCCAGTGCTTTTTGCAGATCCGATGAAACCTCAAGGGAAGGAGTCCAGGATGTTCGTAGCTTCTTATCTTTATTCTCTAAATCTACAAGAAGCTCTTTGATGAAGAATAACAGAAAGGGTTAAATAATCTTAATAGGATGATGAAGAAGCGGGGAGGTGACGGTGAGCCTCGGGGGTAGATGAAGGGGAATTAGACATAGGACGGGATGAATCAGGTGATAATTGGTGCAATTTGATACAATAACTTTGGATGTGATGATATCCTCTCATTGATCTGTGGCAGCCGCTCATTGCCGCCTTCCATTGAATGAATCACTTCACTACTATGATTGCCAGGACTGGAGAATTCCAAAGTGCAGACATTAATATACTCAACAGGTTTGTCCGACGAGATTTATCCGCTGCATCGTCCAACTTTATGACTAAATGACATCATGTTCTGTGAATGAGGGCTCCCGTATATGCAAATCAATGATGTCTCTGACTCATAACTCTACATAATATCATCATGTAGCAAGGGCAAAACCATTACAACGTCTCAGCTTATCACCGCCCGGAAGTTCAGAACTTCTTATTTTTTAGAGATCCTAAAACATATTTGCCCCTTAAAATTAAAAAGAGTCTTCTGTCAAATTGTTAAAGGAGTGTTCCCATCTCAGACATTTATGGCATATCCACCGGATAGGTGCGGGTCCCACCTCTGCCTCCTCCACCTATCGGGAGAATGGGGGGAACCCTGACGGGCAACGTGACAATCAATGGCTGCATCCAAACACGGAAAGTCTTCTGTATTTGTTTAGGGGTCTGGGACTGTATTTGTTTAAGGGATCGGGGTCTGTATTTATTTAGGGGGTCTGGTCTGTATTTGTTTATTGAATCTGGTCTGAGTCTGTATTTGTTTAAGGGGTCTGGGATCTGTTTTTAGGTAGGGGGTCTGGGGTCTATTAGTTTAGGGGGTCTGGTCTGGGATCTGTATTTGTTTTAGGGATCTGGTCTGGGTTTGTATTTATTTAGGGGGTCTGTATTTATAGGGGGGTTTTGTCTGGTGGTCTGTATTTGTTTAGGGGATTTGGTCTGAGTCTGTTTTTGTTTAAGGGGTCTGGGATCTGTATTGAGTTAGAGGGTTTAGGGTCGGATTAATTTAAGGGATCTGGCCTGGGGTGTGTATTAGCTTAAGAGATCTTGTCTGTGATCTGTATTTATTTAGGGGGACTGGTTTGGGGTCTATATTTGTTTAAGCTATCTGGTTTGGGATCTTTATTTATTTAAGGGATTTGGTCTGTGATCTGTATTTGTGTAGGCGCTCTGGTCTGGCTTCTGTATTTGTATAGGGGGTCTAGTCTGAGGTCTCTATTGAGGGGGTCTGTATTTTTTCAGGGGGTCCGGGTCCTTGTTTATGGGTGTGTAATCTATAATTCTCGGCATCGGAATGAAAGACTCTAACTGCACATTAGTGTTCTTCCTTTCAGCAACGTGACCTTGATGGTCTGAGCCTCATTTCCAATACATGAGTCCAGATCTTCCGTCGGGTTAATGAAATCTCCTCTGAGAGTGTCCTGCCTGCCTAGAGATAGCGTTTAATCATTCCTCCCATTTGGAAGCATTACAATAAACAGATTTGTACCTGCCTTTAATTGTAGCTAGAAAAAAAAAATCTAATATTTTATTACAGAAGCAATAAATATATTGGACCACAATGCTGAACCGAGAGACGTAGATGATGGCCTTTGGCTGCGACATCCCAATCAATAAGGTCTCTAATGAAAGTATAGATTGACTGCTGACGTCAAGACTTGTAAAATCTCCCCAAGATTGATGGCCGGCTGCACTTTTTTGTCAAAGTGGACAAAGTGAAGTTTCATTGTCAGGGCTGCAAAATACTCAGGAGGATGGAATAGATGTAATCAGGGTAGAAATAGACAACCAGTTTTATATTACATGGTGATCACACTGCTTACCATGAAACATTCATCAACCTGCACTCCACCCGATTATTCAAGGTTTGCAGTATGTTTCTGAAAGGACCATCTCATCTTATGAAAGAACTTTAAAGGGGTTTTTCACCATTTTGTAAGACCCCAATGCTATACTGATCAATGTTTGTCCTACTACAAGGACCCCTGGAAATCAGCTGTAATCTGTGGGGGAACTTGGCAAGTGTACAATTTCTCTGCAGCACCTCCAGAGGGGAAATTAAGTATTACACAGATCTTATTTTTATCAATGGGCTGTCCATGTAATGCAAAACGTTCTGGGTCCTCCTCTTTGTAGCAGCTCCTAACTATGGCTAGTAGAGGTGGGTTCTAAATGGTGGACCCTCTTAATTAACTTAGCATTCCCTAAATTCCTAAACCAAATAACCACTTTACAAAAATGTATTACTCTAAAGGTACTTTTACACCAACCCATGTTGGAGACAACTCGTTGATCGGCGCTCATTTGCTCCTTTCACAAGGAGCTAGTATGGGTAAGAGCGCTCCTTACTACAATCACTCGTCCTCATACATTTCTATCATGTCGGCAGCACGTCTCCGTTTACACAGGGAGACGTGCAGCTGACATCGATAATATTTTGGGTATTTAAAATGATACAATCAGCCGATGGACGGGCGTTTGGCAATTATCACATTCTGTGAACGCTCCTTTGCCTGATAATTGCCCGGCGTAAAAGGACCTCATGGGGGTACTTTGTTTTTAGTCATTTCCTCATAGCATCACCTTCCTTGTGGAGTCTCCGGCACCTCAAGGATACCGCTCCTTGTAGTGAGGCCTTCAGTGAAGGTTAGACTGGCCATTCATGGTACAATATGTTGGACCAATGCAAAAAAAATAATCGGGCCAACAGTACAATCCCACTCAAGAAGTAGCTGCTGACCTCACTGTCCATATATGTGACACATACCTCCCACCTTTTAAGTATTGCAAAGAGGGAGAACCTGTTTTTTTCCTTGTTAAGCCACACCTCTAACCCCGCCGATACACACCCGGTCCAGCCCACACAGTATAATGCTTCCATAGTGCCTCCCTACAGTATAATGACCCCATAGAATGTACCACACAGAATAATGCCCCAATAGCTGCCCCCCACACAATATAATGCGCCTATAGCTGCCACCACAAAATATAATGCTCCTAAAGCTGCCCCCACACAGTATAAAACCTCATAGTGTCTGTCACACAGTACAATGCCCCCATAGCTGCCCCATACAGAATAACACCCCCATAAATGCACCCATACAGTATAATGCAAACACAGATGCTCCATGCAGTATAATGCCCACACAAATTCCGCCATACCGTATAATGCCCCGTAGCTGCCCTCATACAGCATAAAGCCCCCATAGCTACCTCCATACAGTATAATGCCCCCATAGCTGCCCCCATACAGTATAATACCCCACAGCTGCCCAATACAGTATAATGCCCCTATAGCTGCCCAATACAGTATAATGCCCCTATAGCTACCCAATACAGTAAAATGCCCCTATAGCTGCCCCATACAGTAGAATGGCCCTTAGCTGCCACCATAGAGTATAATGATCCATAGCTGCCCCCATACAGTATAATGCCCCCTTAGCTGCCCCATACAGTATATTGCCTGCTTAGCTGCCACCACACAATCTAATGCCCCATAGTGCCTAATAAATAATAAAATACTTACCTATCTCCGTTCCCACGATGAGTGGAGCAGATTCCCCCCAGGTTTAACCCCTTCCCTCTTTGGCCACCTTTGACCTTCCTGACAGAGCCTCGTTTTTCAAATCTGACATGTTTCACTTTATGTGGTAATAACGTCGGAATGCTTTTACCTATTCAAAGCGATTCTGAGACTGTTTTTTATGTTACTGGCAAAATTTGCTCGGTACATTTAGTATTTAATTGTGAAAAACACCAAAATTTTGTGAAAAATTGCAATTTTTCTAAATTTAAATGTCTCTGCTTGTAAGACAGGCAGTTATAGCACACAAAATAGTCGCTAATTAACATCCCCCCATATGTCACTTTAGATTGACATCGTTTTTGGAACATCCTTTTATTTTTCTAGGACGTTACAAGGCTTAGAACTTTAGCAGCAATTTCTCACATTTTCAAGAAAATTTCAAAAGGCTATTTTTGCAAGGGCCAGTTCAGTTGTGAAGTGGATTTTAGGGCCTTATACAGTGAAGGAAATAAGTATTTGATCCCTTGCTGATTTTGTAAGTTTGCCCACTGTCAAAGACATGAACAGTCTAGAATTTTTAGCCTAGGTTAATTTTACCAGTGAGAGATAGATTATATTTTAAAAAAAACTGAAAATCACATTGTCAAAATTATATATATTTATTTGCATTGTGCACAGAGAAATAAGTATTTGATCCCTTTGGCAAACAAGACTTAATACTTGGTGGCAAAACCCTTGTTGGCAAGCACAGCAGTCAGACGTTTTTTGTAGTTGATGATGAGGTTTGCACACATGTTAGATGGAATTTTGGCCCACTCCTCTTTGCAGATCATCTGTAAATCATTAAGATTTCGAGGCTGTCGCTTGGCAACTCGGATCTTCAGCTCCCTCCATAAGTTTTCGATGGGATTAAGGTCTGGAGACTGGCTAGGCCACTCCATGACCTTAATGTGCTTCTTTTTGAGCCACTCCTTTGTTGCCTTGGCTGTATATTTCGGGTCATTGTCATGCTGGAAGACCCAGCCACGAGCCATTTTTAATGTCCTGGTGGAGGGAAGGAGGTTGTCACTCAGGATTTGACGGTACATGGCTCCATCCATTCTCCCATTGATGCGGTGAAGTAGTCCTGTGCCCTTAGCAGAGAAACACCCCCAAAACATAATGTTTCCACCTCCATGCTTAAAAGTGGGGACGGTGTTCTTTGGGTCATAGGCAGCATTTCTCTTCCTCCAAATACGGCGAGTTGAGTAAATGCCAAAGAGCTCAATTTTAGTCTCATCTGACCACAGCACCTTCTCCCGATCACTCTCAGAATCATCCAGATGTTCATTTGCAAATTTCAGACGGGCCTGTACATGTGCCTTCTTGAGCAGGGGGACCTTGCGGGCACTGCAGGATTTTAATCCATTACGGCGTAATGTGTTACCAATGGTTTTCTTGGTGACTGTGGTCCCAGCTGCCTTGAGATCATTAACAAGTTCCCCCCGTGTAGTTTTCGGCTGAGCTCTCACCTTCCTCAGGATCAAGGATACCCCACGAGGTGAGATTTTGCATGGAGCCCCAGATCGATGTCGATTGACAGTCATTTTGTATGTCTTCCATTTTCTTACTATTGCACCAACAGTTGTCTCCTTCTCACCCAGCGTCTTACTTATGGTTTTGTAGCCCATTCCAGCCTTGTGCAGGTCTATGATCTTGTCCCTGACATCCTTAGAAAGCTCTTTGGTCTTGCCCATGTTGTAGAGGTTAGAGTCAGACTGATTAATTGAGTCTGTGGACAGGAGTCTTTTATACAGGTGACCATGTAAGAGCTGTCTTTAATGCAGGCACCAAGTTGATTTGGAGCGTGTAACTGGTCTGGAGGAGGCTGAACTCTTAATGGTTGGTAGGGGATCAAATACTTATTTCTCTGTGCACAATGCAAATAAATATATATAATTTTGACTATGTGATTTTCTTTTTTTTTTTTATATATAATCTTTCTCTCACTGGTAAAATTAACCTGGCCTAAAAATTCTAGACTGTTCATGAGAAAAAGAACCCCAACATTTGTAAAGCAAATACCCCATATGTGGTTATAAACTGATGTTTGGGCACACAGCAGGGCTGAGAAGGGAAGGAGCACCATTTGGCTTTTGGAGTACAGATTTTGTTGGATTGGTTTCTGGGTAGTATGTTGCATTTGCGAAACCCCTGTGGGACCAAAACAGTGGAAACCCCACAGAAGTGACCCCATTTTGGAAACTACACTCCTCAAGGTATTCACCTAGGGGTGTAGTGAGCATGTTAACCCCGCAGGTGTTTTGAAAATAGAGTGAAAATAGATATGCCAATATGTGGTGTCCAGCTTGTGCCACCATAACAAGACAGTTCTCTAATTATTATGCTGTGTTTCCCGGTTTTAGAAACACCCTACATGGGGCCCTAATCTTTTGCCTGGACATTTGACAGGGCTCAGGAGTGAAAGAATACCATGTGAAATTGAGGCCTAATTTGGCGACATATAAAGTATTGGTTCACAATTGCAGAGGCTCTGATGTGAAGTAATAAAAGAAACCCCTGAGAAGTGACCCGATTTTAGAAACTGCACCCCTCAAGGCATTTATTAAGGGGTGTAGTGAGCAATTTCACCACACAGATCTTTTTCATAAATGAATGCGCTGTGGATGGTGCAAAGTAAAAAAAAAATTTTTTCCCAGATATGCCAATTCAGTGGCAAATATGTCATGCCCAGCTTATGCCACTGGAGACACACACCCCAAAAATTATTAAAAGGGTTCTCCCGGGTGTGGCAGTGCCATATATGTGGAAGTAAACTGCTGTTTGGGCACGCTGTAGGGCTCAGATGGGTGGGAGCGCCATTTGGCTTTTGAAGCGTAGATTTTGCTTGGTAGTAGATTTGTTTGAGTATTACTGGTGTTTCCGTTTAGAATGTGGGGGTACATGTAAGCTGTGTGGAATACATCAGGGGCATAGTCAGGTGGTATAATAATGGGGTAAACAATAAAATAATCCATAGATGTGTGTTACGCTGTGAAGCAATCCTTTCTGCACAGGCCGGTGTCGCACTGATAAACGGTGTCTTTACTTATCCCCCTTTTGGTCCACACTCCGCACCTTTGCAGTTTGGGGAATTTTGCTAGGAAGTGTTGTCCTGGTATAATACGGGCACCCTCGCTTCTAGCAGATATGTTTGGGCCCCCCCTTCCTGGTTCCCTAATTTTAGGTCCCCGATAAATCGCCTCTTGAAACAGACAAAATATTCCCCTCTGATCTGCACAACTGGATGTTTTTATTTCCTGTCTTTTTGGAGCCTTAACAAATTTTATTCTTTCATAGATGTAGTGATATGAGGGCTGGTTTGTTGCGGGATGAGCTGTAGTTATTATTGGTACCATTTTGGGGTACATGAGACTTTTTTTGATCACTTTTTATCCTATTTTTTGAGTGGGAAAGTGACCAAAATACAGCACTTCTGGCATAGTTTTTTAGTTTTTTTATACAGCGTTCACCATGCGTTATAAATTACATGTTACCTTTATTCTGCGGGTCAGTCCGATTCCGGCGATACCTAATTTATAGCACTTTTTTATGTTTTACAACGTTTTGCACAATAAAATTACTTTTGTAAAAAGAATGTCTTTTTTCTGTCGCCATGTTGTGAGAACCATAACTTTTTAATTTTTTCGTCAACGGAGCTGTATGGGGGCTTGTTTTTTGCGAGACGAGCTATAGTTTTTATAGGTACCCTTTTTGGATACATGCGACTTTTTGATCACTTTTTGTTTCAATTTTTGTAGGGTAAAGTGACCAAAAAAACAGAAATTCTGGCATTGTTTTTTACTTTTTGTTTTAGACCATTCACCACGTGGAATAAATAACTTTATATTTTTATAGTTCAGACCGTTGTGGTCGCAGCGATACCAAATATGTATGGTTTATTTATTTTTTTCAATAATAAAGGACTTGATAAGCGAAAAAGGGCGATTGTGTTTTATTTTATTACTTGAAACTTTTATTATATTTTTTGCAACTTTTTTTTACACTTTTCTTTAGTCCCACTAGGGGACTTGAATGTCCAACTGTCAGATTTTTTTTCTAATACATTGCACTACCTACGTAGTGCACTGTATTAGATCTGCCAGTCATTCACTGACAGAAAGTAGATTAGGCTTCGCCTCCGGGCGGGGCCTAATCTGCTTCCGTAATGGCAAACAGGATGCCATTGTTAGGTCTCCTGTTGCCATAATAGCAGTCAGCAGTCGTGCGATTGCAGGGCACAGCTGCCGATCTGCTAACAACCAAGAATCTGAGGGGTTAATGGCAGGGATCGAAGTTAACTTTGGTCCCCGCCATTACAACAGGATGTCAGCTGTCAGATACAGCTGACATCCGGGGATGATGGCACCGACTCAGCTTCTGAGCCGGTGCCATGCATTTGTCGTAAGTGTACGACATTTTGCGGGAAGCACTGGCTTTCCACGACGTATACTTACGACAAATGTCGGGAAGAGGTTAACAGTCTGTAACGGAAATATCCACCTCGCTTCCCGCTGAAATAGACGTTTATCCCAGTCACCCCCTCTAGGATGAGGACGTACCCATTCAATCCCCTCTAATCTCAGATGGTCAGGGTTACCCTGATACCATTCGCAGAAATGGCGCGCGATCGGAGTATCGACTCGTTTAACCGTATCATTAATATGGTCTCTGATACGTCTGCGAAATTCGCGAATGGTTTCCCCCACATATTGGATATCACAGCTGCATGTCATCACATATATGACACCTTGAGGCCGGATTCACACGAGCGTGTGTTTTGCGCGTGCAAAAAACGTGTCGTTTTGCGCGTGCAAACGGTACTTAACAGCTCCGTGTGTCACCCTCGTATGATGCGTGGCTATGTGATTTTCGCGCAGCCGCCATCATTATGACACTCTGTTTGTATGTTTGTAGCACGTGGTGCTTTTCTGTTTTCATTCATACTTTTTACTGCTGTTGCGCGAATCACAAGCGTCCCACGGAAGTGCTTCCGCGTGTTGCGCGTGATTTTCATGCACCCATTGACTTCAATGGGTGCGTGATGCGCGAACAACGCACAAATAACGGACATGTCGTGAGTTTTACGCAGCGCACACACGCTGCATGAAACTCACGGACAGTCTGCACGGCCCCATAGACTAACATAGGTCCGTGCGAGGCGCGTGAAAATCATGCGCGTTGCACGGACGTATATCACGTTTGTCTAAATAAGCCCTGAGTCTTACAATTGATGAAGTCAGAATTCTCGTATGAATGACCGGATGTGGTGCTACAATATGATTTACTTGTTAGGGTATGTTCACACGAGGTCATTACGTCCGTAATTGACGGACGTATTTCGGCCGCAAGTACCGGACCGAACACAGTGCAAGGAGCCGGGCTCCTAGCATCATACTTATGTATGACGCTAGGAGTCCCTGCCTCGCTGCCGGACAACTGTCCCGTACTGTAATCATGTTTTCAGTACGGGACAGTTGGCCAGCAGCGAGGCAGGGACTGCAGCGAGGCAGGGACTCCTAGCGTCGTACATAACTATGATGCTAGGAGCCCGGCTCCCTGCACTGTATTCTGTCTGGTACTTGCGGCCGAAATACGTCCACCAATTACGGACGTAATGACCTCGTGTGAACATACCCTCAGAATTGATCTACACGCTTTGCAGGTACCACAGCTATATGTGCATATTTGCTTCTCCTATATATACGCCATTATTTAGAATTACAGCCGCTTGGTGATTCCCATATAGTTATATGACAGTAAGTGTCGTTTAACCCCTTCCCGTCGTAAAGAACTTTCAGATTTTAATTTTAGTTTTTTTCCTCCCCGCCTTCCAAAAGCCAGAACTTTTGTTTTTTTCTGTCGCACTGAAAGCTTGATTTTTGTGGGACGAGTTGTAGTTTTTCGTAGCACCATTTATTGTGCCATATAATTTACTAGGAAACGGGGAAAAAATTATTTGTGGGGTAGAAAATGAAAAAAACAGCGACTCCTCCATTGTTTTTTTGCGCTTCGTTTTTATGGAATTCCCCGTGCAATTAAAACAACATGTTAACTTCATTCTGTGGGTCAATACGATTACGGAAATACCAAATCTATAGAGTTTTTCCTATATTTTACCACTTTTACAAGTAAAAACCTAAGTGTAAAAATTAAAATTAATTTTGTGTCGCCAAATTCCGAGAGCCGTAACTTTTTTTATTTTTCCGTCGATTAAGTGATATGAGGGCTTATTTTTTGCGGGATAAGCTGTAGTTTTTAATAATACCATTTTGGGGTACATGCGACGTTTTGATCACTTTTTATTTAATTTTTTGTAGGAGATGAGGTGACCAAAAAATAGAGATTCTGGCGTTTCCAATTTTTTTTTTTATGGCGTTCACCGTGCCGGTTAAATAATGATATATTGTAATAGTTCAGACTTTTACGGACGCGGCGATACCAATTATGTTTATTTATTTATTTTTTACTATGCTCTAGGGGGAAAATGGGAAAAGGGGGGTTTTCTGAACTTCTAATTTTAAATTTATTTTTTTTACAAGAAAAAAAAAACAACTTTATTTTACTCATTTTTACTTTTTTTATTAGTCCCCTTAGGGGACTTCAACCAGCGATCGTTACATCGCTTGCACGATATACTGCAAGACTAATGTATTGCAGTATATTGTGATTCTGACAGGCAACTATTAAGCCCTGCCGGAGACAGCGCTTAATAAGAGCACAAAGATGGCGGACCTGGGGGCCTTCGTTAGACCCCCAGGCAGCCATAGCAACCATCAATTGCGTTGCGGGGGGCGCGATGAGCTATTAGAGGGGGTCGCCCTCTCTTTCTAACGATTTAAATGCTGCGGTCGGTATTGACCCCAGCATTTAACGAGTTAAACGAGCGATGCCGCTCGTTACTCTGAAGTGTCGGCTGTAACATACAGCCGACACCGGCATTGTATAAAGCGGGTTCACTCCGTGAGCCCGTTCCATACTTCCCCTACCCGACTTTGGCGTATGGATACGTCAAATGTCGGGAAGGGGTTAAAATGCCCAGGGAGGAGTGATTTGGATGAGCTCTTGAATGGGCGCGGCGTCTGATGACGTGGCACGCTCTGCTTGGATGTTTGAGGTAATCGTCCAGCCTCCCAAAGGGCAGGGCTAAAAGCTTAAATAGCCGGCGTTCTGTCGCATCGCTGCGGTCAGATACCAGACCCTGCTGTGCGGAGAAAAGCTCCAGCAGACACAGAGCGGACAGACAATACTGCACGAGAAACCGATGTGCTAATCTGCCCCGTCTCACTATACATGATACACGTGCCTCTGAAGAAACTTTCTATATAAAATAAGGACGTGGAAACGCGTTAGGCGTACAATCGTTGTTCAGTGTGAATGCGCACGTATTATCAGTTGGACAATATTTATCAGGTGTGAATGCCACTACTACTATAGGTGTTACGCTGCTACTGAATTTAACTACGGTAGCTATTTGGAGTAGTTCCATAACAATTGAAACCAATCTATTGGCACCCTTATCTATTCCTACCTAGCAGGTTAGCCGGGTATCTATAGGAATTATAGGCTCGAATAGCCCATTTTAAAGATTTAATAAAAATAAAAATGTTTTTTAAGCGTTCTTGTCCAGGCGATACCTTCTACTTTGAGTTACGTGAACGCATAAATTTCAAAAACTATACTTTATCTACTTCTGCACTATTTTGTCCAGCAAAAACAACTAAATCTATAACGGAAGCCCCTAACGGCGCCTCTGCCACAGATGTGAACAGCCCTGAACAGTAAATCTGTCCTAGATACCCATAGCAACCAATCAGAGCTCAGATTTAAATTCTTAACCTGCTCTGGCAAAATGAAAGCTGCGCTGTAATTGGTTGCTAGGAGGATCAAAGACTGTTTTACTTAGTGAGTTCTGATAAATCTGCCACCATCTGTACATATTGTACACACAGCGCTGTAATGCGGTCAGCCACCGCTAGATGTCGCTAGTCATTAACTACATTCTAATCACAGCACTGAACCGCCCGTCTCTGATTCTCATTCACTTCCTGTTCATCTATCGCTCCATTTCCGGGTCAGCTGAGTGTTATATTTGGGAGCAGTAAACTCGACAAGAAGTGCCTGGGAGTCCTGAGCTGTGTGCGGGGAAGACATAAGAGGTTGCACCGGCCTGGTGATAGCAGTGTAGTCGGCATGTGGAGCCCCTATATATACAGTATATAATTGATATAGTTCATAGACAGCATTGGGATAAGGGAGGAGGGGGGCAGTATCTCTGTATCGTCAGGTATTGAATAGTGCTGCCCCCCTTCATACACCCACTAGAGGAATACATAGGGTTAAAGCTAATTTATCACCATGGTTACTTGTCTATTATAGGAGACTTGGGCAAGAACTAGAAATCCCCTCCCCCATACAGAGTATTATAAGCTCATTATAGCGGTCTCTGGACGTCTAATAATAATATCTGATACTAATTATTTATATTAAGGTTTAATAATTACAAATTGCTCCCGATATGAGAAGAGGGGAGACCTGCAAATCCCAAAAGGTGGGCCGATGTAGCTAGGGAGGGTTTTACGTTTTTAGAGAGAAGAACAATAAAAGTAAATACAATGTTATTTATGTAATTTAATAATAAATTGGAAGATAGGGGGCGACAGTGAGAAGACATAGACATTTGGATTATGTCATATATGAGCTGTAAAGTCACGTGTTCTTCCGTGCATTAAACAATTTCAGTGATTGGATTAGTATAGACGCCGGTGTGTGAGAGGTACACGTACATATGTGAGGTATGAGAACGCAGCGTCCGGAGTATACGGAAACCCCCAACCCCCGCACCGACACCTGTTTTACTGAACTTTTCTAGACTTTGATTTTTCCCATTGTCATGGGAAGGAAAAAGAAGACGCTGCACGACTACGCGGCGGAGTTCAGCGACTTGGCTGTGAGGAGACGCGTCGTGGAACACGATGACACGGGAGAGACCTCTGTGGTAGAGACTCTGTACTGTATATCCTGCGAGCTGCCCATGCGGGTGAGACGGGATCGGATTTTGGAGCACTTGGCCTCAGGAAGGCATTACAGGAACGGGAGATTCATCAAACAGCCCTGGAACCGATCCCCGGTGCTCCTGTAAGTGATGGCGGCTATCACCGTCCATAATATAATAGGGATACTGTATAACGGCATAAAATGCTGCTAATACTTTAGTTATCTTGTAATGGGTCACTTCATGTATATGCACAGATTTCTATTGGTATCTACTTGGAATCAGTCAGCACTGTGCTGACAGACACGCCCCCTTATTCAGGATACAGTTTGCTAATGTATCTATTTTTTGCCCCTTACGTTTATATTCTATAAGTCAGTGCGGACTCCGTGCATTGCGGGAGATGTAGTAGAGAGATTGGAGGTCAGGCAACCTGGGTGCTGTCAGAAAATTAGCAAAATTCTGATGCAGGTTTGGAAGTGACTGGAGTATTGGACACAGTGTAACCTAGCGCAGGTTAAAGGGGTTGTCCGCTTTGGATTGTCCTTGTTTGTTAGAAGGGCCCCATAATGATTATCTGATCACAGACTGTCCCGCTGCTGGGACCACCAGTGATCAGATATAATCTGCAGGGGAACCTGGCAACAAGCGTTTAATTTCCCTGCAGCGCCGCCACAGGGGAAATGAAGCATTACACAGTTCTCATTAAAATCTGTGGGCTGTCCATGTAATGCAGGACATGTGCAATTGCAAGGGGCATTTCTTGTAGCTGCTGGTTAAGAAGACAGTCCTGAATGGGGACCATAAGCAAAGCATTGTATGTAGATGTAACCAATCAAATGATGTTCATTCTTGGAGCGATGATGGCCGGATCTGTGTACTCGTCATGGAAACAGACATATGTATGTGTTGTCCTGGATCCTGCCATGTAAAGGAGATGGATGTGTGTATATAGCGTAGGCCTCAATGTATGTTGCTTTGCTTTTTTTATAGAACGACAGGTGCAGACCACAGTGAAGACCTCTCGCTGCCTCTGGACTCTTCTCTTCATCGTCCGCCCTCCTTTATACTGCAGGCCAACTCTATCACTAATACTATGAGCACCAGTAGCCCAGGGCCATCACCTCCACTCAACCGTTATCTTCAGACCTCTCTTTCTGGTCATCCATATATCAGTTCCACCACCAACATCATGTGTGGAAGAGAAGATCCAGCACCGTCTACCTCCTCCTCGCTGCCGTCATCATTCGGAATCATCCACATCCAGAATCCGTCCATTTCTTCTAAACAAACCAACCAAAGGCTCGTCATCTCCGAAGCTTCCAACAGCATTGTCCCTGGAGGTCTTTACAGCAGAGATGGCTCTCGGGAGAGTAATATTGGGCTGGCTGTCATAGGGGTGAGCCACGGCAGCCATGCTTTGCTTCAATGTTTAGCAGAAGAAAACGGCTGCCGCCTGTACTACGTTGTAGAAAATCAGCGTTTGGCGGTGGAGACGGCTTTTAGTGAAGGACTCTTAGCCAAGACGAAAGTGCTGCAGGAGC
Source organism: Rhinoderma darwinii (assembly GCF_050947455.1). Lineage (NCBI taxonomy): Eukaryota > Metazoa > Chordata > Amphibia > Anura > Rhinodermatidae > Rhinoderma > Rhinoderma darwinii. The sequence continues at coordinate 17,639,900 of NC_134696.1, read as the reverse complement.
AGGATGTGGACATCGCCCTCAGTGACCAAAGGTAAGATAGAACCGCATGTGTTAAAGGAGTTGTTCCAGAATAGACAATCATCACCTATCCACAGAATAAGTGATAATTGTGTAGTCACTGGGGGCCCCACCGATCATGAGAACGGGGGTGCCAAACCCCCCTATTCCTCCTCACTGCACCCCCCACAGTGAGGAGGAGCTTGAATGGAGCGACGGTCAAGCATGCGCCCGCCGCTCCATACATTGTCTATGAGAATGCCGGAAACAGCTGAGCGCTGTACTCTGCTGTTTCCATCAGTCCCATAGACTGTAGTGCAGCACGCATGCTCGACTACCGCTCCATTTAATGTCTTCCTCACTACAGTCTAGCAGTGAGGAGGAACGGGGGAGTTCGAGACGATTCAAAGACTGGAGAGCGTTAGGCTGTTTCAGTCCCATAGGCATTGAATGGAGCAGCTCATCCTCTCCATTTAAGCCCCTCCTCACTGCAATCTTGTAGTGAGGAGGAATGGGGGGGGGGGGGGGTTCAGGACCCCCCGTTCTAGAGATCTGTGGGATCTACAGCCATCAGACGTTTATTACCTGTCCTGTGAAAGTTCACAAATCTTAATCTTGGGACAACTCCTTTTAAAGGTATTGTGACTTTTACCACAACTCCAAATCCCCCAACCTGTCACCCCAAAATAAGATCTAATGAAAATGAAAGAAAAATGGCAGATAACTTATACAGATAAAGCAATTATATATATATATATATATATATATATATATATATATACACACCAGTAAGGAAGAGCCGGGGAATCCCAGAGAGTCCTGTACAGTGCACAGTATACATAAGATAGATCCGCCTTCACGTGGTGTCCAGAGGAGCAGCTTGTCCGGCGCAGGTACATCCCAGTCCAGTACAACAGGGAGGCCCTACCAGACAGTCCATCAGCCCATGCACATCAATAATATAGTCGTTTCTGATTGGTTTAACTTGCCCCTAAGTCATGCTGTAATTGGCTGTAGCTAATCACAGGCATATCACTAGTGCATACTGGTGGGCTAGGCGTTCCAGCCAATCGCGTGTGTCTGTAGCAGATGCACAATGCGGTGTCCAGTGTAACGTGTCAGCTGTTCCTCCGGGTATCCGCGTAGCTGCTGCTTATATCTTGTATGGTTTGTGCTTTGGATTAATCTTTGGACTTTATTTGCAGAGTGTCCGGGGTTGTGATTTGTTCTCCACCAGAAGTTGCTGCTGTCATGACCCTGGAGACATTAAAAGCTGGTAAGTGATTGGTGTCTAATCTACCGGTACTGAAAAAACACAACCCCCAGCATGTCCTGAGAGCCGCAGGCCAAGTGTGAGGCCCGTCTGGTACATGTTGGGACTTTTTCCTGACATCATTGGACACATTTTATATTTGCAGAACATTGTGATGTCGTTTGTCACTTTTTGGTAACCGATGCTTTTCTGCTGTAGAATCCAAATGCAAAAGGAGTTGACAAATATTTGCACAGATCTCTGTGTGTTTATTTCTAGGGAAGGCCGTGCTGTGTGAGAAGCTGCTGAGCACGAGCAGGCGCACCGTTGAAGCGTGCTTCGATGAGGCCGAGAAACACGGGAAGCCTCTGGTGTGCGGCTTCTACAAGTAAGTTATAGGAGGGGAGGTGGGCTTCACGTAGATGATGTGAGACGCCGTGGAGCACGCCCTGACAGCCCAAGGTATGGTGGGAGTTGTAGTTACCCAACAGCCGGAGAGCGACAGGTTAGAGATCTATTTTATGTTGTGTCTACACAGGCGCTTTGATCCAGCCTTAAAATACCTATTTAAGAAGATTCAACAGAAAAATGCCCTGGGCCGAATACAGAAACTGTCTACAGTCAGCCGCACCTTCCCCAGCTCTTCTGTCGGCAAGATCAAGACGTCAGGTACAGTTAGCTGAGCAAACGGTCTAAGCAATCGTGTGAACGTAACGGAGAGTTAGGCTGGGTTCACACGAGCATGTTCGGTCCGTAAAGGATGGAACGTATTTCGGCCGCAAGTCCCGGACCGAACACAGTGCAGGGAGCCGGGCTCCTAGCATCATAGTTATGTACGACGCTAGGAGTCCCTGCCTCTCCGTGGAACTACTGTCCCGCACTGAAAACATGATTACAGTACAGGAGAGGCAGGGACTCCTAGCGTCGTACATAACTATGATGCTAGGAGCCCGGCTCCTTGCACTGTGTTCGGTCCGGGACTTGCGGCCGAAATACGTTCCATCCTTTACGGACCGAACATGCTCGTGTGAATCCAGCCTTAGGGCTTATGTCTGCGGACCTGCCGCGCTGGGGTTGTGGATGCAAATCTGACCACAGAACTATCTCTATATAACAAAACTACAGTCTGTGTGTTGACTCGAGTGCACATTCACTGACATACGGGATTTGCGGGCATCATTTGACCTTACTTAGACTTTAGGAGGCCGACTCTCTCTTCATGTCACAAGCTATTTGAAGAAAATAATAACCTCTTTTATTTTTTTTTACCAGGAGGTATTTTTTACAACTCTGCCTTACATGATATAGACATTGTCACCTGGTTACTGGGAGAAAACCTGCCGGACACGGTCTTCTCCCTCGGACATGCGTTCTGTTCAGGTAGGTCTTAGAACACCATGAACATCTTCTTCATGAACAGAAGTGCAGATCCCATATGTTTCTACCTACTGTTCCGGTATGAGGTTCAGGTGTCCTGGTTTTAGGGTGCATGATTGGCATTCACTATGCAGATACCTCCTCGCTGTATGTTGATAGGGGAAATAACTCATATCTGACTTAACAAAGTGGATTCTGCCTTAAAGTTGTTCACATACAAGATTTGATGCATAAATCTCTACAACTGAAAATCTGGGCCGTACGTCCGGTTTTTGCAGCGTCCGCATGATTTTTTTTTACCAACACCAATCACATATATGGAAGTTTCTGCAACAAATCGGCTGCTTGGGAGCTTACCTACAGAGCCTCGTCGTAAAATCAGAAATGATACAGGAGAGGACTGATTGCTCATCATGTAATGTAAGAAATGCTTTTTGCCCCCCAGACATGATTACCTTCAGGGACGCGGACACCGTCAACATCAGCATGAAGTTTTCCAGTGGAGCCGTCGTGAACTTGGACGTCAGTCAGCACTGCACCAAATCCTGCGATCAGAGATTAGAGGTGATTTTACCTAATGATTGCCACATGGAGTGTAGAGACAAAACCGCACAAGTAAAACACCTCTGCCATACACAGGACGGCTTTATCTTCTGTCCTAGCTGATTTATAGGGACTGGTATCCCTGTCCTCCAACTAACAAAGTGCTGGACTAATTACCTGTCATGGTCCTGCAGGATGAATGTACCCCTCGTGTCATGAATCGCTTCACACTCTTTATCCAAAAGAACATTACCCCCTAAAAACACACACAATATTATATATAAGTCCTTGATTGGTCTTGTCTTAAAAAAAATTATATTTCTCTCTTTTTTTTTGTGATAATCAGAAGTCCCACAGGAATTGCCACCCAGCTTTCCCAGGCTCCTGGACAACAACTCCGCCTACGTAATAATGCATTCTTTCACATCTGAATCTTTGCAAGAAGTAGGCAGAATTGCCATTCAGGAGTCTAAGAAAAGTTAGAGACAACTCCTGTGGAAATTGTATTTGCATTCATACTGGTTGTCACCCAGTCCCTATCATCTGTTTGGGGTTGGGTACAGCCCCTGTTCAGGATCCTCATCTCTTGGTCAGAGCGGTTACAAAGAATGGCTCTGGAGGACCCGTCCTGTCCTGCATTACACAGACTACACATTGATATGAATGGAGACGGTGTAGTGCTTCATTTCTCCTGTGGTGGCGCTGCAGGGAAACTGAACACTTACTGCCAGGTTTCCTCACAGATTACAGCTGATCGCGGGGATCCCTGCAGGACGACACTTCATGATCCGTTTACTGTCACCTTCTTCCTTCTAGTTATATGGCTTGCAAGGATCATTACGTTTAGACAATCAGAATCCACTGTGCATTATAGAGAACGGTTCATCTCTCCCGACGCCCTCCCAGACACACAACGAAAGATACAGAGAGGCCTACAAAGAGCTCTTCCGCCATTTTATACGTACCATCAAAGGTCAGTGGTGATGCCTTTCTGCTGTGCTCTTGACTGTCCCTGATCCGGTTTCCAAAATTTAACGTGGTCATTGACTGAACCACTCTGAATATATATGGCTAGTACTGACATTATAGACTGATCCCCCATCTAATAGAAGGAATCTATTGTTCAGAGCTCTGTACTGTAACGAGCTGTGCATCTCTAGAAAAATCATAAAGGGAATCTTTATAAACACATTGCTTATCTTTTATCAATTTACATCCTGTATTCTCCTCTAGAGCTGCATTCACTATTCTCCAGGATTCACAGTTGAAATCTCTCAGCATTTTATGTTGGTTTACTGTTTTAACTGACCTTGTAGTCTATAGACCGGGCACTGTACAGTAACCTGATGTAAAACTAACATAGATTATAGGATCACAGCTATGGTGTTAGTGGTGTCTGCTTACCATGCTTATCTACACTGACAACCAGCAGAGTGGTGAGTGCAGCTCTGGAGTATAATACAGGATGTAACTCAGGATCGGTACAGGATAAGTAATGTAATGTATGTACACAGTGACTCCACCAGCAGAATAGTGAGTGCAGCTCTGGAGTATAATACAGGATATAACTCAGGATCAGTACAGGATAAGTAATGTATGTATATAATGACTGCACCAGCAGAATAGTGAATGCAGCTCTGGAGTATAATACAGGATGCAAATCAGGATCAGTACAGGATAAGTAATGTAATGTATGTACACAGTGACCACCAGCAGAATAGTGAGTTCAGCTCTGGAGTATAATACATGATGTACCTCAGGATCAGTACAGGATAAGTAATGTAATGTATGTACACAGTGACTCCACCAGCAGAATAGTGAGTGCAGCTCTGGAGTATAATACATGATGTAACTCAGGATCAGTACAGGATAAGTAATGTATGTACACAGTGACTCCACCAGCAGAATAGTGAGTGCAGCTCTGTAGTATAATACAGGATGTATCTCAGGATCAGTACAGGATAAGTAATATAATGTATGTACACAGTGACTCCACCAGCAGAATAGTGAGTGCAGCTCTGGAGTATAATACAGGATGTACCTCAGGATCAGTACAGGATAAGTAATGTATGTACACAGTGACTCCACCAGCAGAATAGTGAGTGCAGCTCTGGAGTATAATACAGGATGTAACTCAGGATCAGTACAGGATAAGTAATGTAATGTATGTACACAGTGACTCCACCAGCAGAATAGTGAGTGCAGCTCTGGAGTATAATACAGGATATACCTCAGGATCAGTACAGGAGAAGTAATGTAATGTATGTACACAGTGACTCCACCAGCAGAATAGTGAGTGCAGCTCTGGAGTATAATACAGGATGTAACTCAGGATCAGTACAGGATAAGTAATGTAATGTATGTACACAGTGACTCCACCAGCAGAATAGTGAGTGCAGCTCTGGAGTATAATACAGGATGTTACTCAGGATCAGTACAGGAGAAGTAATGTAATGTATGTACACAGTGACTCCACCAGCAGAATAGTGAGTGCAGCTCTGGAGTATAATACAGGATGTAACTCAGGATCAGTACAGGATAAGTAATGTAATGTATGTACACAGTGACTCCACCAGCAGAATAGTGAGTGCAGCTCTGGAGTATAATACAGGATATACCTCAGGATCAGTACAGGAGAAGTATTGTACGGTATATACAAAGTGACACATTTTTTATGTAGATTCATTCTATGTATAAACTTTAAAATGGTCTTCGCGGTGGACGTATGTTTTAAACCATGTCCTATATCTGTTATGTCTTGTGTGAACAGTGTTGTGGTTGTATTCGTAACAAATATCATGATGTTGTATATGATCCTCTGCACCCCAGCGGAGATTACAGAACTTGGTATCTTTTTTATTTTGCAGGAATATCACATCCAGTTATTACCAAAGAGCAGTATATCTGCGCACTCCAGGTGGCGGCAGCCGCTGAACAGTCCTGGCAGAGCGGCTCCGCCGTAGACTTGACGGATGAAGCCTTGGATGTGTCCATGATCAAGTCTGAAGTTCTATGAGAGAACGGCTCCGCTCCAGAGGGAAGATATTGGCTGAGAACTCATTGCGTTTACCCCCAGGTATTGGCGTTCTTCCTGCATGGTCTCTGGAATCACTAACTTGCACTCGACTCTCTGTGTGGCCCTTATCACAGATATCGTGTTCCAGGTCTATACAGAACAATGAGGTCCTGAATCCAGATGAAATATTTGCTGCTCTTATAAAAGGTGCATTATATGTGCTGTTTATCCTGCACCTCGGGAATAAGACACAAATCGATACCTCACATCTAGGTCTGCAATAGGAAACATTGAGTGTGTAGGGCACGAGTGCTTCCCCTCAGGGTATGTCCACACGCAGCGTAAATACTGCAGATTTTCCGCAAATTATTTAATTGCGGACAATTGGCAATATAATACAGTATCCATTTGAACAAATCTCATCCACACGCTGTGCAAGAAAATAAGCCGAAAAAACGTTCATAAATTGACCTGCGGTGCGTCTTTGTTAACCTGCAGCATGTCAATTTATGCTGCGGAATCGCTGCTTTTCTATTGCGTGTTTTCCCCATTGAATTCAATGCGAAGGTAAAACCTGCAACAAAGAGCAGATGTTGCGATTTTTGCGGCGGCTAAGCTGCGCTTCTGCCGCAAAAAATCCTAAGTCCAGACCGGCCTCTCGGGATGACGTTGCATTCCATGTGACCGCTGCAGCTGTGATTGGCTGCAGCGGTCACATGGAATGAAACATCCCAGGAGTCTGGGCCACAGGACATCAGAGGGATGTGTCGCCATGACAACGGGTAAGTATAGGCTTTTTTTTTTTTTTTCACTGCTGTTTCTCCAGAGCAGACCTTCCGGCCTAAAAATTTGGTGCGGTTTTTCGTCCGGAAACTCCTTGCGGGGTCCAGGGTGGATACGCTGTTTATTTTTTTTAAGCAGCATATACACCCTGTGTGAACATACCCTTAAAGTGACTGTCCATCCTTAAAATCGTTTTTTATTTAAATAGGTCCAAAATAGGGGTCGGTGACCCTAGCCCCGATATAGGTAGAGGTCCCAGAGCTGGAACCCACATCTGTCAGACATTTTTACCATATCCTATGTCTAAGTTGGAAATACCCCTTTACTGCAAATAGAAGTTCAGTGGTTACACTTTCTTATCTTTGCCTTTGATTAACCTGATTGGCCTCAGGTTGACTTAAAGAGGCTCTGTCACCAGATTTTGCAGCCCCTATCTGCTATTGCAGCAGATCGGCGCTGCAATGTAGATTACAGTAACGTTTTTATTTTTAAAAAACGAGCATTTTTGGCCAAGTTATGACCATTTTTGTAGTTATGCAAATGAGGCTTGCAAAAGTCCAAGTGGGTGTGTTTAAAAGTAAAAGTCCAAGTGGGTGTGTATTAGGTGCGTACATCGGGGCGTTTTTAATACTTTCACTAGCTGGGCGTTGTGTATAGAAGTATCATCCACTTCTCTTCACAACGCCCAGCTTCTGACAGTGCAGATCTGTGACGTCACTCACAGGTCCTGCATCGTGTCGGCCACATCGGCACCAGAGGCTACAGTTGATTCTGCAGCAGCGTTTGCAGGTAAGTAGCTACATCGATTTACCTGCAAACGCCGATGCTGCTGCAGAATCAACTGTAGCCTCTGGTGCCGATGTGTCCTCGCTCGTCTGACACGATGCAGGACCTGTGAGTGACGTCACAGTGCTGCACTGCCAGAAGCTGGGCGTTCTGAAGAGAAGTGGATGATACTTCTCGTCAGAACGCCCAGCTAGTAAAAGTAGTAAAAACGCCCCGATGTACGCACATAATACACACCCACTTGGACTTGTACTTTTAAACACACCCACTTGGACTTTTGCAAGCCTCATTTGCATAAATACAAAAATGGTCATAACTTGGCCAAAAATGCTCGTTTTTTAAAAATAAAAACGTTACTGTAATCTCCATTGCAGCGCCGATCTGCTGCAATAGCAGATAGGGGTTGCAAAATCTGGTGACAGAGCCTCTTTAAGGGGATTTTAAACCGGGCAATTATCAGGCAAACTCTCGATCATCTGCGGATCGTAACGTTTTAAAATATTATCGTTGTCGGCAGCACATCTTGGTGTGTAAACAGGGAGACGAGCTGCCAACAGGATAATAATGTATGGGGACGAGCGATCGGAGTAACAACCGCTCATCCCCATCCATAGCTCCGTGTGACAGGATCAAACGAGCGCCGATCAACAAGCTGTCTTGCCGCACCGACCAAACTCGACCGGTATAATAGGGCCTTAAAGGCTTATTCACACGAACGAGTGCAAACTCGGACGTTAAAAACTCCAACATTTTCACGGATCCCTCACAGACTTGAGGAAGAAAATAGGAGTATTTCTTCAATAGACCCTTCACATGGTCTGTTGAAACAACGGCTGTGTGAACGGCCCCATTGAAATACGTGCGTCTGTTTTAATGGCCGTCACACGGACGTATATAATGTTCGTGTGAATAAGCCCTTAAGCACATTGTACCCGGGCCGATGATCGGTGAGCGAGGATTTGCATATATTTGCGTTCACGATCATTGTCCTGTATAATGAACAAGGAAATGCGTTAATACGTTATTGCTCTTTTAGTGAGAGATCGTTCTGCCGCTATAGCGGTACGTTCAGACTGGTAGGAGATGGAGGACGGGTGCAGTGGGTGCACGGACAAGGCATTTCCATGACGCCAAATTTATGTAAACATTTTTGACATATTTGACAAGGTGACTCCTACTCCATTATTTACTTTTCTGTTGTAAAGGGAAATTCTAACCTCCATGGATCCCCTGCTGTGTGATGGGAGGGGAGAGACAACTTCTATAGTCACCGCTCTTGTGTTGGGATGTAGAAGTGACAACCTCTATGGGAGTTATTGCAGGGTGGGGGTTGGGAAGCAACAAGCCCTACTGATGCCAGTCCTGTGTTAGGAAGGGCAAGTGACAACCCCTACGGGGGTCACTGCTGTGTGGGAAGGGAAATGACAACTCTTAAGGGAACCGCTCCGATATGTAAGAAGTACCAACATGTGAAGGGGGGGGGGGGGGAGAACCCCTAAAGGTAATCCAAAATGGCACCTGGGACATTTCGTATTATTTATCAGTGACGACGGGTCCAGTTTAAACCACCGTGACCTCGTCCGCCTCCGGACTGACCCTGTCCACACATAAAAATATATCACTAAAACCGTGTTGTTATTTGCGCCTTGGCTTTTCCGTGGATCCCGGCGCAGGTGAGGACTGACCCGGTCCCGTACTGTAGCCTATATATGAGCTGTATATAATGTATACATTATTTATGAAATATAAAAGATTCTGCTGTCTCTTTATTAGTGTGCGGTGTTACTCCATTCACTACGGCAGCTCCACAATAGCCGCAGTCATCCGCGTCCTCGGCGCTGCGCGTTGTCACCATGTTTATTCAAAACTCCATGACTATAAATGACTGGGCCATAAGTAATCTAGGAAATCGCTGTGTCTGAGGGTGAGATCAGTACCGGTAATGTGTGAACTATGTCCCTACTCTAAGCTCCTTCTTGCCAGCGATATGACCTGTATATGGTGACATAATACGGTATACAGTCTATATATACTGTAGTATGAAGTATTAATTATGGGCAGCAAAAATAATTTTTGCTAATATTCTTGATAAGACGGAGGGACTCTGTTTCTTCAGCGCAGAGCAGCGTTACTCTGTTCCGCCCTCTTACACATTCTGGAAAAAATTCAATTCAATTGCCTCTTGTCACCACTAGGGGGAGATCTATATTCAGGTCAATAGGATCCATATACATCTGTTTGCAGATGCCCCCTAGTGGCAGCAACAGGGTAACCGAGCACCACAGCCTTATACAGTACATTAGAAAAATCCCCCAAATCATCACCACTGGCAAAACTCTTCCTGCCCTGTACTCTGACAGTTCTTCCTGCCCTGTACTCTGACAGTTCTTCCTGCCCTGTACTCTGACAGTTCTTCCTGCCCTGTACTCTGACAGTTCTTCCTGCCCTGTACTCTGACAGTTCTTCCTGCCCTGTACTCTGACAGTTCTTCCTGCCCTGTACTCTGACAGTTCTGCCTGCCCTGTACTCTGACAGTTCTTTCTGCCCTGTACTCTGACAGTTCTTTCTGCCCTGTACTCTGACAGTTTTTCCTGCCCTGTACTCTGACAGTTCTTCCTGCCCTCTGACAGTTCTTCCTGCTCTGTACTCTGACAGTTCTGTCTTTTCATAGGGACATTGTAAGGTTCAAAAGCCTCATTTACATCAATATCCACATGTTTGGACGTTACTGTGGATGGTGATTTGGATCCTCAAAATGCCCCTATGATAAAGCTGAACTGTCAGTATACAAACAGGATGTGTTAACATAGGGGCAGAGGAGCTGCAGGCCTGTTACGTCAAGCTCTGCCTTATTATAGGATCAGGTTGAACCCCCCCCCCTTATTTATCGGGCCCAGTTTTTACATTGTGCCCCCCAATCTTGATTCAGTGTCTTGAATCCCAGTATCACATCCATATGTTTAATCCAAAAGTGCCTTATCATGGGGTAGAGACGAGTCAGGGCCTTCACAGGTAAAACCAATCTCATTTTTCCAGTGTAACATTTTCATGGATGCCCCCGAGTCGTTCACGGCTGTAGTATGTGTGAACATCCACTTAGTTTCATACAGATGTAACAGAGCTGAGTATAGGGACCATAGACATAACTATATAATTGTTAATGGACCATCAAGGTACAAAAATTATGTCTCCAAACAATGGAAATGTTCCTGTGGTCTTAACGAGAATGTCTCAATGCTGGTGGAATCAGGGGCAAATCTTCCCGAGAGCGAGCGTGTTACTTACCCTAAATGAAAAGGGTCCTAAAAAAGTCTGTGGCACAGAGAGACCATCTATTATATAGCGGATAGATCTTCCTGCGACCATCACTATAACGATTACATAGGCTAAAATAGTAGTCACTCACATAGAATGTCACGTGGTTTCTAGGCAACCTAAACGAATCCTGCTGAATATACAATGCGGGGGGGGGGGGGGGTACAAGTAGAGGAATACACATAGATTGTGTAATGGTGTTTAATACTCTTACTGCAGTTACTGTATTAGGGATTGACCTATCACAATGCTGCACCAAATATTTAAAGACACATTCAGCTCTGCTACATGTGCAGGAAAAGCTGTCTCCCACAGGTCATAGTTTGGTTGGAGGAGAAGAACATGAAGTACTGTGTCATCAGTAAGGCAGAACATGAAGTACTGTGTCATCAGTAAGGCAGAACATGAAGTACTATGTCATCAGTAAGGCAGAACATGAAGTACTATGTCATCAGTAAGGCAGAACATGAAGTACTATGTCATCAGTAAGGCAGAACATGAAGTACTGTGTCATCAGTAAGGCAGAACATGAAGTACTATGTCATCAGTAAGGCAGAACATGAAGTACTGTGTCATCAGTAAGGCAGAACATGAAGTACTATGTCATCAGTAAGGCAGAACATGAAGCACTATGTCATCAGTAAGGCAGAACATGAAGCACTATGTCATCAGTAAGGCAGAACATGAAGTACTGTGTCATCAGTAAGGCAGAACATGAAGAACTATGTCATCAGTAAGGCAGAACATGAAGAACTATGTCATCAGTAAGGAGGAACATGAAGAACTGTCATCAGTAAGGCAGAACATGAAGAACTATGTCATCAGTAAGGCAGAACATGAAGAACTATGTCATCAGTAAGGCAGAACATGAAGTACTATGTCATCAGTAAGGCAGAACATGAAGTACTATGCATCAGTAAGGCAGAACATGAAGTACTGTGTCATCAGTAAGGCAGAACATGAAGAACTATGTCATCAGTAAGGCAGAACATGAAGAACTATGTCATCAGTAAGGAGGAACATGAAGAACTATGTCATCAGTAAGGCAGAACATGAAGTACTATGTCATCAGTAAGGCAGAACATGAAGTACTATGTCATCAGTAAGGCAGAACATGAAGTTCTATGTCATCAGTAAGGCAGAACATGAAGAACTATGTCATCAGTAAGGCAGAACATGAAGCACTATGTCATCAGTAAGGCAGAACATGAAGAACTATGTCATCAGTAAGGCAGAACATGAAGTACTATGTCATCAGTAAGGCAGAACATGAAGTACTATGTCATCAGTAAGGCAGAACATGAAGTACTGTGTCATCAGTAAGGCAGAACATGAAGTACTATGCATCAGTAAGGCAGAACATGAAGTACTATGCATCAGTAAGGCAGAACATGAAGTACTGTGTCATCAGTAAGGCAGAACATGAAGCACTATGTCATCAGTAAGGCAGAACTTGAAGTACTATGTCATCAGTAAGGCAGAACATGAAGTACTGTGTCATCAGTAAGGCAGAACATGAAGAACTATGTCATCAGTAAGGAGGAACATGAAGAACTATGTCATCAGTAAGGCAGAACATGAAGTACTATGTCATCAGTAAGGCAGAACATGAAGTACTATGTCATCAGTAAGGCAGAACATGAAGTTCTATGTCATCAGTAAGGCAGAACATGAAGAACTATGTCATCAGTAAGGCAGAACATGAAGCACTATGTCATCAGTAAGGCAGAACATGAAGAACTATGTCATCAGTAAGGCAGAACATGAAGTACTATGTCATCAGTAAGGCAGAACATGAAGTACTGTGTCATCAGTAAGGCAGAACATGAAGTACTATGTCATCAGTAAGGCAGAACATGAAGTACTGTGTCATCAGTAAGGCAGAACATGAAGCACTATGTCATCAGTAAGGCAGAACATGAAGCACTGTGTCATCAGTAAGGCAGAACATGAAGTACTATGCATCAGTAAGGCAGAACATGAAGTACTATGCATCAGTAAGGCAGAACATGAAGTACTGTGTCATCAGTAAGGCAGAACATGAAGTACTATGTCATCAGTAAGGCAGAACATGAAGCACTATGTCATCAGTAAGGCAGAACATGAAGTACTATGTCATCAGTAAGGCAGAACATGAAGTACTATGTCATCAGTAAGGCAGAACATGAAGTACTGTGTCATCAGTAAGGCAGAACATTTCCAAACGCGTCGCAAGGTCACACGTCATATTTGTGTCTGTCCCGGTTCTACCGTGTAAACACGCAGCGTGTATAGAATAATTTATTCTCAATTAAATCAACTATTTAAACTATGACGTGTCGTGAACTTGAATTATTTCTCCTTCATCACCCGAAAGCCAAGTGCACCCTGCTTCACTGTCCCCCTGACAACTCTTCCTGCCCTGCATTTCATAGGGACATTCTGAGGCTCAAAATCATCATCCGCATAAATATCCACATATTGTGTGGACATTGATATGGATGGGGATTTGGATCCTCACAATGTCCCTATGATAAAGTTGAATGAACTACCAGAGCACAAGTGTTGTCATGGGGTCAGGGGAGCTGCAGGACTGGTTTTTTTTTCTATAGGGATCATTCCTGGGAGCGATGCTGATTCTAGAAGTTTATTAGGGAGTTGCTGTTTGAGGGATTTCCAACATATACATTGAAGTTCACCGTTACTGTTGATCCCGATGAAGAATCTCTATAACCAGCCATTTACCAAACACGAAGATTACTTGAATTTCTTTTTTTTTTTTTTTATTATGTGACATAAAAAAAAAAACAAGAATCACAACAAAAATACAAGGTTTGTTTTCCCATGAGCGTTACATTGCACAGATTACAGTATTTACACTCCGGTCCGGACTATTCGCACTAATACTGCCCATCAGAAGCATCGGCGCCCGGAAAAACCTGAAGAGAAGGAGCTTAAGGCAATAAAATGCTCTAAAACGCTACAGCATCGAAAGCTCATCCACACGTAAACAACATTGGCGCAAATAAAAGGAAACGGACAGAAATCGGTTCGGGGTTTCCATTCGATGATGAGTGCGATAGTTCAATGTATCATAATCATATGGAAAAAAGATGTATAACATTGGTGACCTGGTGTCAGGGCAGGCTGGGAGTTGTAGTCCCACAATATCGGGTGGGCTGCAGATTATACAGATGACTGCACGTTTTCAGTTGGGTTTTCCAGTAAAGCTTATCACTGTATAATGATATATTCTGCAACTTTCTAATGCACTTTGTGTTTCAATTCCTCTGCCAAGATCACTGCTTGCTGTCAGTGAACAGAAACAGACTGATAACCTGAACAATCCTTATACTACACAAATATCTCTCCTGTCCTGGATTTTCTAGACTGGAGACAACTGTAACGACCTCTCAACTGTGAGAAATGTTAGGTCAGTACTGGTTTTCAGCCTTGAGATGTAAACAAGAATGTTTCCATGTGCGGACAACGAGCAGAGATCTTCAAATTGGTCAGAAATTGAAACGAAGGGGGAATGTATTCTTTTGACACCATTTTTCTGGCATAGAATAGTCGCAAGTGGATCAAGAATTGAAATTTGCGTTAAAAAAATTGGACCTTAGAGGCATTTGCGTTGCTCAAGCCACTTTACTTAAAAAGTGGGTGGAGCTTAATGAAAGTGACGGGCTTTCCGTTGCTCTGCAAATTTACTATAGAGTGCAAATCTACACCAGCTCGTAGCCAGAGTAGATTCGACTTTCTGGCGCACGGATGGCCATAGATGCGCCTTATTTATTAGGAGACGTGTGCCCCTAAATAAATTGGGTGCATCTCACTCCAGCGCTCTTCATGACAGGCGTCTGAAACGTCAGTCTTAATAAATTCCCCCCAGAATATATTAGGAAATTGCAGTTAAAGGGATTATGTGGGGACCAAAAATGATCAGTGTAGTCCCTGCAGTATGTGAAACACTCGCTAATATACATCCCGGCCCCCGTCACGCTAATTATGAGATTTTCACAGATATTTATAGCGCTGGCGGGGTACCGGGAGTCAAGTGGCACAGTCTTCCTTCATGACGACACGACTCTTCGTCATGAGACCGGCCCCGCTGTACTCTATATACAAGCAGTAGTACAGAGATTACATAGAGTACAGCGGGACCGGTCACGTGACGAAGAGTCGTGTCGTCATGAAGGAAGACTGTGCCACTTGACTCCCGGTACCCCGGCAGCGCTATAAATATCTGTGAAAATCTCATAATCAGCGCGACGGGGAATGGAATATATATTAGCGAGTGTATCACATACTGCAGGGACTAGTAGTAATTTTTGGTCCCCGCATAACCCCTTTTAAGCTTCATTTACATAAAACTGGACCTACCTTGGGCTAACCCTGTTGTTGTGCAGGGGAACCCTTCTATATGCCCTAAAAGGGTGTAAGGAAAGCAGCGGCCCAAAGAAGGGAACCCCCTTCAAATCTATGGTGGCTCTGTGGTAGGGCTAAATCTCACGTTACATTGCCTTTTTTAGAGGGAAATTCCATTCCAAGCAATTCTTAGTTCTCTCTTTTTAAGTGACAACCAATTTGGCAGCCGTTGCAGCTCCACGAGGGCAGTCACCATCTTTACAAGAGTCCTAAATGGGAATTCTGCAAAGGTTCAATTCTATGAAGTATATCTATGAACACATGCAGTTCTTAATTCAATAAACTTTATTTATAAGAAGACAACCCCTATAAAGACGCAGAGTTTTTTAGGCCTTGAGACGTGCCAGTGGTCTACCCAGACTGATAATCATCATTCAAATGAAAAATAATTTCCCCCTCCGAAAATGGTGATTTTATTGGAATATTTGTATCGTTCATATAACATTAGCATAATATATAATGAATAAAATTCAGTCTCAAATTATTTACATTGATGCAGTGGTCACAAAGCTTCACCGTTGCATAATATGTGTATAAAATGTCCTTGCCCTGCAAGGTATACCAAGCAACATGTACATAAAACACTCAAAAGAGTTAAAACTCTTCCTATATCATACAGCAGACTGAAAAATATGGCAGAGAAAAAAAAAATGACATATTGAATATACATAGTATGGGCGGCCATTTTGTGGCCTAAAGTTTCTTCTCACAAAATGGCTGCAGCACAGGGCCACATATAAAAAACAATACAGGACAGACAAAAATTGGAGGAGTTAACCATAGCAGCCAATCAGATCACAGTTTTTATTACCTAACATTTACTGAAGAATAAAAACCGATGTGATTGGTCGCTATGGACAACCCCTCCCCTCTTTGTATAATCTGTTTTTCCTACACGAGGCCCAGTATATAGACAATACATAAGAAGTAATAAAAAATATTGTGATATAAAAACAATGGCGCTCATGTATATGAAACGGCGCAGACAAGAAAGTGGAGCCACTGCCCATAACAACCAATTCGATTCCAGCTTTTATTTTTTAAGTCACCCTGGACAAATGAGAGCAGGGTTCTGATTGGTTCGGATTTATGTCTGCACTGGTTTGAGGGCCAAAGTGAAATATGTGGACCGTAACATTCATACGTTTATTAGGTTAACAAAACAACACAGAAGTGATCGCAATGAGCCTCGTGTATAAGGCGTATCAGTGTTGTCCATAGCAACCAATCAGATCATTGCTTTAATTTTCAAATTTATGTATTAAAGCTGGAGTCCGATTGGTTGCTGTGGGCAACCGTGACATTTAAAAAAAAAAAAAAATGTATGCATGATAGCCGCCGGTCCCTTAGATTGTACCGAATATTTTTATTAATCCATTTTAGAATATTCTGCCACCCGCTGCCATGTTCACACCACGATTTTTCCTTCTGTTGGAGGTATACGTCGGGAGGAGTCCCGGCATATACCTACAATGGAAGGCCCCCGACGGATCCCTCTGTAGGGATACAGCGGGATACGTCGCCCGAACTTCCTGGGCACAGTGCTTCTTTAATACTATATATGGAAAGTGACCAAGAGCATCAGTAGCACTCTGGCCGGGGACTCCAGGACTGTAAGAGCCCCTGACATCACTGTCTATATATGGACAGTAACGCCAGGGGCTTCTCCAGTCCTGAAGTCCTCGGCCAGAGTGCTACCGATGCTATGGTTGGGGACTCCGTAGTTGAAAACCCTTGGCATCACTGTCCATACATGGACAGTGACATCAGGAGCTTCCCTAGGGCCAGAATCCCCAAGCTGAGCTCTACCTGATGCTCTTCCCAGGGATTCCAGCCCCAGGAAAGCTTCCCAAGGTATATTTTTAACGCAAAGTGTCATACGTCACACCGCACGGTATACATTTTTTTGTGGGATCCCCCAGGATGTTATAGCGTAGCATACTATGTTATTCCATCCTCCAAAAGCAAGGTATACCGATGAATACCGGCCCGACGGAGACCAAAAGGACACTTTGTCGGGCTAATGAAGCCCTATGGACAAGTTTAGCGCGTACGTAGGGAGCTTTTCGTCACAGCCTTACATGGGTGACACATGGGTCTCATGTATGAAAACGGACTCTCAGACCTTGTTGCCCATAGCAACCGATAAGCTGTCAATTAGACTGTGCTGGAGAATGAAGCAGGCGTTCTGATTGGTTAATATGATGTTTAGAACTGGGGGGGGGGGGATTATAAGCTGGTGTCTTTGTTGCAAACTATCCAACATGAAGACAGGGACGAAACGTGGTTTGGGAAATGGACGCATCTTAAAATATCTCCCTGGTAATAACAGCACAACGCAGCAAATTGTGTCCTACTATATACAACTACACAAAAACAACAATTATCATCATTTTCTCCCAGTTCATTATATCCCTTCACAAATACCAAAACTGGTATCCTCGCCCCTGAAGACGAGCGCTTAGCGTCCATCCTCTTAATTAACAGTCCAAAAATTCCGAAAAATTAAATATATCAACAAGTCAAATAAACCACAGCTTGTGAAGGAATAATACAGCATACGGGGTCTGGTATAGGGGACTGCTCACCCCGTACACTGGACTACTCACGACTACTCCACAAACCATGAATACTTTATATTACAGATAAATAAAAGCAACAAGAATATTACGGGACGCAACGTATTTACACCATAGGTTACAGTCATAAATTAAAGATATATAGGCCCCTAAAACGCAGCTGAATTGACTGAACCCAGTTATATATATATGATTTTTTTTTTATAAAAACACCCTTTTCGGTGCAGGTCTTTATATTTCACGTTTTGTCAAAAACATGTTCTCAAAAACCATCAGAAATGTCTAATGAAACACAATGAACAGACACCTGTATGAATACTTATTTTGGCAGTTCATTGGGAAGGAATGTCCTCCATTTTGTACCCTTTGAAGAGTTGCCTTTGTCAACCACGGGCAGACATCTTGGGATACGGGAATCTCCCGAGTTTATGTTAAGCCATAGAGATGTCCAAGATGAGCCAAGAACCCCTCAAAGATGGTTGTCTAAAGAGATATTTCCACTTGTAGCGAATCTGCTAAGGATCTATATCATTGGGTTCATTTTCGTGGTGTGTTTTCAAAAATATCTAGATAATAGAAGCATCATTTGTATACCCGGATCATCTCCTTATCATTGACCCTACCGTCAAACCCACCAGATGGTAACAAAGCAAAGCCACCACCAGTCGGACCACTAGCCTTGGCTTCCAAGTGGCATTATTAAATTTTGGCTTCATCAAGTCGAGAGAATTTGTGTAAATTTTGGTCAACGTCATCCCGATTCTTAAGGTTTTAGTTTATGTCAGACTCGGCAAACTCTTCTTTTATAGACTGTTTTCGCGCCTTGCAGTCGGGTAAATCGAATCCAAAGTCTGCCCAATCATCGGCTCCACTCCGGTTGGGAATGGTGATGGTGTGTCGCACTCGAAAATGTACAGCCTCCATTACGCGCTGGCGCTGGAGCTCACCAGAGCTGCCTATGGAAATGGTGGAAGCGTTACTGCTGGATCGGATCAGCTGTTGGGCTCCATAGTCGTGGCTTTTGTTCAACTCTTGGATTCCTCTCCATATTAAGCCTTTATAGTGCTCAGGAATCTTCAGTGCCCCAAGATCCTGCAAGAACAGACAGTACAGTTTAAGATGGGTCTGAAATATTCCAAAAACATTGGCAAAAATTTGGACGAATTATAATAATGACACGAAAAATTATGGACACGGACAAGAAATACACACTGGGGAATGGGTCAAGGAGAGGGCTACGTGTGTCGGTATGGACAGATATTAGATTAATGTGTCTATGGCCAAGCTATTCAAAGGCGGTAAACTGGTGGCTCAGGATCTTTTTGAAGATCCCCTATTCTAACTGTTCCCCGTTAGTCTATCACTATGTCCACAACTTGCGCTCATAAACCCTACTAGTGTGTACAAGGCCAAACCCTACTAGTGTGTACAAGGCCAAACCCTACTAGTGCGTACAAGGCCAAACCCTACTAGTGCGTACAGGGCCAAACCCTACTAGTGCGTACAGGGCCAAACCCTACTAGTGCGTACAGGGCCAAACCCTACTAGTGCGTACAAGGCCAAACCCTACTAGTGCGTACAAGGCCAAACCCTACTAGTGCGTACAAGGCCAAACCCTACTAGTGCGTACAAGGCCAAACCCTACTAGTTAGAACAAGGCCAAACCCTACTAGTGCGTACAAGGCCAAACCCTACTAGTGCATACAGGGCCAAACCCTACTAGTGCGTACAGGGCCAAACCCTACTAGTGCGTACAGGGCCAAACACTACTAGTGCGTACAAGGCCATCCATTCAACATTCGCTCAAATTAATCCTTTTTTGTCATTCAAACTGTCCCAGAGCCCAATCCTCATGTAATCAAAGTAAATTATTTAATGCAAAAGAAAATTCTGCCATATCAAGGAAAATATAACCAGCAAAGCCGCCAGAGACAGGCAGATGTCCCACCAACACTGATGGTCAATGAAACGTCTTCAGACCCCATGAACAGGGAACACCTTCCATCCCGTCTAAGAAAATTGAACTCTTCTTGTGTGTAATCTGATGGTTATAAGTGCTGCTTATCTCCCCTACATGAGGCTGCCAACGCCACTTATTAAAACAAGCCACACCCCCTCTACATCTGTATGGCTGGCGGACAGGGCGTGGCATCTGTTAATATGCAGTGTTTTGACTGGAGACCTACTTTAATCTCCACCCCTCATTGACTTGCGGTCCGTAGCTGTGGGGTCCCTCCTGTCTATACAGCACAGAAACAATTAAAGGAGAACTCCACTCCTTACCCAACATATTTACAGTATTCAATAGTTTAAATCTACATAAAATGCTGAATATTGCTGCAAGTACTTGATTTCTGCCTTTTAATTATATGATGGTTTCCTGTTACCACAGAGCAGTGCTTTATGGGAGCTCAGATTACAGTGACACAGTCGGGGGTCAGCGGTTAGGTCACATGACCATAGACAGATTCCAACAGGGAATCAAAGGAATTTTTACTTTCACTTTCATTATAAATGGTGAAGAAAACAACATATAATTCACGATCCATACAAGATAAGTTAAGCAAAGTATTTACAAAGTTACTAAACTCATTCTGTAGATTTTAACCTTACAATGTTGTTCAAAAGGGGAGTTTTCTTTAAAAAAAAAAGTTCCATGCTCCATACTATACATAGAGACAATGGTCAATATAAAAGGTGAGCGTGCTGAGCATCATGTATCAGGTGTCCTTGTTGCTCATAGCAACCAATGTTTCTGAATTGTACTGGAAGATTGAATTGTGGTCTCCGGTTGGTTGCTATGGGCAACAAGGACTCTTTAGCGCCAAGATATAAGACCTGCTTGGATTAATGTTGTATCTTGTGTCTGGTAGCGCCAAAGCCACATAATGAACACGTAAACATGGTGAAAAGTCATTAACCCCTTTAGGACACAGCCTGTTTTGGCCTTGTGGACACAGCCTATTTTTTCAAATCTGACATGTGTCACTTTATGTGGTAATAACTCCGGAATGCTTTTACCTATCCAAGCGATTCTGAGATTGTTTTCTCGTGACACATTGTACTTTATGTTAGTGAAAAAATTTGGTCGATAAATTCAATATTTATTTGTGAAAAACTTCAAATTTTAGCAAAAATTTGCAAAAATGAGCATTTTTCTAAATTTAAATGTATTTGCTTGTGAAACAGATAGTAATACCACACAAAATAGTTACTAGTTAACATCCCCCATATGTCTACTTTATGTTTGCATCATTTTTTTTCACGTACTTTTATTTTTCTAGGACGTTACAAGGCTTAGAACTTTAGCAGCAATTTCTCATATTTTCAATAAAATTTCAAAAGGCTATTTTTTCAGGGACCAGTTCAGTTCTGAAGGGGCTTTGAGGGCCTTATATATTAGAAAGTTCCCATAAATCACCCCATTTTGAAAACTGTACCCCTCAAGGTATTCAAACCCACATTCAGAAAATATTTTAACCCTTTAGGTGTTTCACAGGAATTAAGGCAAAGTAGAGGTGAAATTTCATTTTTTTTGCCGAAATTCATTTGTAATAAAAAAAAATCTGTAACACAGAAGGTTTTACCAGGGAAACACAACTCAATATTTATTGCCCAGATTCTGCAGATTTTAGAAATATCCAACATGTGGCCCTAGTGTCCTAATGGACTGAAACACCGGCCTCAGAAGCAAAGGAGCAGCTAGTGGATTTTGGGGCCTCCTTTTTTTAGGAATATATTTTAGGCACCATGTCAGGTTTGAGGAGGTCTTGTGGTACCTAAACAGCCGAAACACCCCCAAAGTGACCCCATTTTGGAAACTACACCCCTCAAGGCATTTTTCTAGGGGTATACTTAGCATTTTGACCCCACAGTTTTTTTGCAGAATTTAGTGGAATTAGTCTGTGAAGATGAAAATCACCTATTTTTCTGTGGAAACATAGAATTTTTTCATTTTTACAAGGAATAAAGGAGAAAAAGCCGCCCAACATTTGTAAAGCAATTTCTCCCGATTACGGCAATACCCCATATGTGGTCGGAAACTGATGTTTGGACCCACAGCAGGGCTCAGGAGGGAAGGAGTGCCTTTTGGATTTTGGAGCGCAGATTTTGCTGGATTGGTTTTCAGTGCCATGTCGGGTTTGCAACGCCCCGGAGGGACCAAAACAGTGGAAACCCGCCAAAAGTGACCCCATTTTGGAATCTACACCCCTCAAGGAATTTTTTTATTGGTATAGTGAGCATTTTGGCCCCTCAGGATCTTTTTTAGAGCTAGGGTGACCAAAAAACAGCGATTTTGGCGCTTTAAATTCTTTATTTATTACAGCGTTCACCGTGCGCAATAAATTACGTTTTAATTTATTCTGCCGGTCGGTACGATTACGCCGATACCATATGTGTATAGGTTTTTTTACGTTTTGCAGCGTTTGCACAATAAAATTAAGTTTCTATAAAATTATTTATTTTCTGAGACACCATATTCTGAGCCGTAACTTTTTTATTTTTTCGTCAAAAAAGCTGTGGGAGGTCTTGTTTTTTGCGGGACTGGTTGTAGTTTTTATTGGTACCATTTTGGGGTAAATGCGACTTTTTGATCACTTTTTATTCTATATCTTGGGAGGGGTGGTGACCAAAAAATAGTGATGCTGACAGTTTTCGTTTATTTTGTTTGCGGCGTTCACCGTGCGGAAAAATTAACATTATAGTTTCATAGATTGGGTCGTTACGAACGCGGCGATACCAAATATGTGTACTTTTTTTAACGTTTTCATTTTTTCCCTATAATAAATGACTTATTATAGGAAAACAAAACCTTTTATTTTTACACTTTTATAAAACATTTTTATTAACTTTTTTTTACTTTTTACACTTTATATTTTTGTTTATTAACTTTTCTTTTACTTTTAACACTTTATTTTTTTGACCTGCAGCTCTGATCGCTGCTAGAATACATTACACTACCTAGGTAGTGTAATGTATTCCAACTGTCAGTGTGACGTCACAGTCACTCTGACAGTTGGTCAGAGGCTGATCCTCATAGGCTGACATACATGGCAGACCTGGGGGCCGTTGTCTGGCCCCCGGGTGCCATCACAAGCATCAGAAGCCCCCACGATTGCATGGGGGCTGCTGATGCGCTACAAACCCGCTACATGCGGAGATCGCAATCGAGCCCCGCATGTAACGGGTTAATTGCCGAAATCAGCGGCGATGAGCCGCTGATCGGCAACACTGGAGAATGTCAGCTGTTGGGGACAGCTGATCTCCAAGTTCCCGATGCACACTGTCGCCGACAGTGTGCATCGGGAACGGCACAGTGACTTTCTGTCACTCTGACAGGAAGCCTATCAGGACCAGCCGAAGGTTGGTCCTGATGGGCTTCCGTCCATGGCAGACCCGGAAGCCATTGTTTGGCTTCCGTTTGCCATACTAACTATCGGCAGACCCCGCGATTTCGGACGGGGGTCTGCCGATATGTTAGAAATCCCTAAAATTCGGCGATTGCACCCGATCGCCGAATTTAAGGGGTTAATGCGCCGAAATCAGCGGCAAAGGACCGCTGGCCGGCAAGAGGGGAGTGTCAGCTGTCGGCGACAGCTGACCTCCTGGTTCCCGGTGCACACTGTCGCCGACAGTGTGCACCGGGATTAACTCAGTAACTGTACATCCTCGTGCGGGAAGTAACTTCCCGCAACGACGGACAGTTACGTCCTGGTGCGGATAGGGGTTAATGTTATGTTCCTAGACACTAATAATGTTTTACTGTGTGATATGCATTGGGGCAATGTAAAAAGGACTGTAGAAGTAGCAACCAATCAGATCGCTGGTTTTATCCGCAAATAAATTGAAGTAAAGGGTCACTCTGCATAGTAAGGAATTGTGTATATATAAAGGTATTTTCTAATAAAGTATATACATTTATACGATTTTCTTGCTCCTGCTTCCAACTATACAACTACTATGACTCCCATTAGTAAAGGTAACAATTTAGGTAATAGAAGTAATTAGTATTTCGTATAGTAGTGTATGGAGTTCTCTAAAATGGCTTCGTCGTCGTTACGATAAAATATATATTCTATGTTGCCGCCTATAGTGATTGGCTGCCTTTTATCTAAATAAGTCCAACGTTTTGTGCTGAATAATTTCTGATACAAAGCTTCAAATCCTCCGCAAAGCCATAGATTTAAATGATAAAATTCTGACTGCCTGCAGCCACCACTAGATGGAGCTGGCTGCATCCTGCTCAGATATTGAACTCAATAATAAGCTCTTAAGCTCCCCCTAGTGGTGGCTGCAGGGAGAGATAATTGTATCATTTCAATCTATGTCTATTTGGAGCTGTGAATTAGAAATATAGACCTCTGACCACTAGGTAGATATATTAAGAAATGAATCAGCATGTTGAACCTAAAAAAACAAAGCACATAGTGTTAAAAAGTGGGCATTCACTTTAAGGATAATTCTAAATAAAGGGAGATGTTGTAGAGACAAGTGAAGACAATGGGGCAGATTTACTAATGCGGTTTAAGATTTAGAAAGCGTAAAGAGCGTAAAAGACCAGGCAGTCAGAATTTGCGCCAACGTCATTATATTGGTGCATGCTGTATGATAAAAATTGGCGCATTTTGCTAGACATCCTTTTATCTGTTCTTTTTGGGCACAAGGTTTAGGCGCAATCACATTAATAAATCTGCCCCATTGTATGGAGATTCACATTCGTCTCAGAGTATAATGAGAGTTACATGATCTGATTGTTCTCAGTGACTACCAGTGTCCATAGCATCCAGGAGAGCCATTGTAGTCACTGAAACTACTTGTCTAAACGTTGCTAGGCAACAACCTTTAAAGTGGACATGCCCTCTAAGTGATAGAAATAGGACTGAACTTTCTACTCTGTCTTTCTGGCTGTTTTTCTTTTTTTTTTTTTTTTTTCAAGAATTGTGGAGATTTAAAGTTGGAGTTAGAAGTGGAAAGCAAAGAAAATTTAAATGTCAGGGAATGTAAATTAGAATGTAAGATGGTGGAAAGATACACAGTGTTCCTGAGATTTCCTTGTATTAGAGGAACACTGGGAAAAACAGAGAGAGTGGGAAAAACAGAGAGAGCGTGCATACCTAGTGCAGAGCCTAAAGGGGGAGGAGCATGACACAATAATTCTCTCTTTAGTGTTGTTTGATTGTTGAGTGTGTCATGCTCCGCCTCTTCAGGCCCAGCACTAGTCATTACATAGTGTATACATTATTCTTGGAGTGTCCTCCACCCCGCTCTTGTTTTTACAGTCTACAGTTATCATACACAGTCTGTTATTATGGGCGGTAAGATAATTGAGGAGTTTGGGGGGGGAAGGTGGCAAGAGGTTCAGATTATAATTTTTTTTCCATGAGATCCTTCCATTTGATAGAATAAACATGGACGACGGCGTTGACCGTGCAGGTGTCGGAGGACGGGCACGTGTTTCACTTTCTATTGGTGGCAGTGATACATCTCTGGTTCTATGGCCGCCTCTTACGCTATACGGTGACTGCTTGCCTTATTGCCCCCGCTGTTTTATCTACTTATAAGGTCCCTGATTAGAAGAGGTTTCCCCTCCCAGCATTTACCTCCATAGTTAGGTTCTGCAGGTGGTATATATTCTGTAAACCTTGTGATGTGAAATACTCGATGCAGTTTGGACACCCCAGTCCTGTCAAAAAACTGCAGAAACAAAAAAGGTTTGGAAAAATAAAGCAGAATTAACTGACAGATAAACCATGGGTTCTCATAACAGGAGATGAAGTTCACAGAGCTGTCTATGCCAATCAAGGGCACTGCAGGAAAAACTGGTGCAAAGGGAAAAGGTGCTGTAACCGATATCAACCTATAAGAGCATACGACTATTCTAGAAGGAAACGCTTGATTGGTTGCCATTGGGAAGATCACCATTTTATACTGTTCTGATGTCAGGACGTCTGACTGTATAAAAATACTCCCCATAACCCTCAATGTCTAATGTATTTACAGCATATGTTTACTATTAAACACCAAATTGATATAATCTACATAAAGTGGAGTCATTTTTTAAATACATGACAGTACTTGTCTTGTATTGATTCGGAGGTACGGCCTGTATTATACTCCAGAGCTGCACTCACTGTTCTGCTGGTGGAGTCACTGTACATACATTACATTACTTATCCTGTACTGATCCTGAGTTACATCCTGTATTATACTCCAGAGCTGCACTCACTATTCTACTGGTGGAGTCATGGTGTACACACATGACATTACTTATCCTTACTGATCCTGAGTTACATCCTGTATTATACTCCAGAGCTGCACTCACTATTCTGCTGGTGGAGTCACGGTGTACACACATGACATTACTTATCCTTACTGATCCTGAGTTACATCCTGTATTATACTCCAGAGCTGCACTCACTATTCTGCTGGTGGAGTCACTGTGTACATATATTACATTACTTATCCTGTACTGATCCTGAGTTACAGCCTGTATTATACTCCAGAGCTGCACTCACTATTCTGCTGGTGGAGTCACTGTGTACATACATTACATTACTTATACTGTACTGATCCTGAGTTACATCATGTATTATACTCCAGAGCTGCACTCACTATTCTGCTGGTAGAGTCACTGTGTACATACATTACATTACTTATCCTGTACTGATCCTGAGTTACATACTGTATTATACTCCAGAGCTGCACTCACTGTTCTGCTGGTGGAGTCACTGTGTACATACATTACATTACTTATCCTGTACTGATCCTGAGTTATATCCTGTATTATACTCCAGAGCTGCACTCACTATTCTGCTGGTGGAGTCACTGTGTACATGCATTACATTACTTATCTTGTACTGATCCTGAGTTATATCCTGTATTATACTCCAGAGCTGCACTCACTATTCCACTGGTGGAGTCACTGTGTACATACATTACATTACTTATCCTGTACTGATCCTGAGTTACATCCTGTATTATACTCCAGAGCTGCACTCACTAGTCTGCTGGTGGAGTCACTGTGTACATACATTACATTACTTATCCTGTACTGATCCTGAGTTACATCCTGTATTATACTCCAGAGCTGCACTCACTATTCTACTGGTGGAGTCATGGTGTACACACATGACATTACTTATCCTTACTGATCCTGAGTTACATCCTGTATTATACTCCAGAGCTGCACTCACTATTCTGCTGGTGGAGTCACGGTGTACACACATGACATTACTTATCCTTACTGATCCTGAGTTACATCCTGTATTATACTCCAGAGCTGCACTCACTATTCTGCTGGTGGAGTCACTGTGTACATATATTACATTACTTATCCTGTACTGATCCTGAGTTACAGCCTGTATTATACTCCAGAGCTGCACTCACTATTCTGCTGGTGGAGTCACTGTGTACATACATTACATTACTTATACTGTACTGATCCTGAGTTACATCATGTATTATACTCCAGAGCTGCACTCACTATTCTGCTGGTAGAGTCACTGTGTACATACATTACATTACTTATCCTGTACTGATCCTGAGTTACATACTGTATTATACTCCAGAGCTGCACTCACTGTTCTGCTGGTGGAGTCACTGTGTACATACATTACATTACTTATCCTGTACTGATCCTGAGTTATATCCTGTATTATACTCCAGAGCTGCACTCACTATTCTGCTGGTGGAGTCACTGTGTACATGCATTACATTACTTATCTTGTACTGATCCTGAGTTATATCCTGTATTATACTCCAGAGCTGCACTCACTATTCCACTGGTGGAGTCACTGTGTACATACATTACATTACTTATCCTGTACTGATCCTGAGTTACATCCTGTATTATACTCCAGAGCTGCACTCACTAGTCTGCTGGTGGAGTCACTGTGTACATACATTACATTACTTATCCTGTACTGATCCTGAGTTACATCCTGTATTATACTCCAGAGCTGCACTCACTATTCTACTGGTGGAGTCATGGTGTACACACATGACATTACTTATCCTTACTGATCCTGAGTTACATCCTGTATTATACTCCAGAGCTGCACTCACTGTTCTGCTGGTGGAGTCACTGTGTACATACATTACATTACTTATCCTGTACTGATCCTGAGTTACATACTGTATTATACTCCAGAGCTGCACTCACTGTTCTGCTGGTGGAGTCACTGTGTACATACATTACATTACTTATCCTGTACTGATCCTGAGTTATATCCTGTATTATACTCCAGAGCTGCACTCACTATTCTGCTGGTGGAGTCACTGTGTACATGCATTACATTACTTATCTTGTACTGATCCTGAGTTATATCCTGTATTATACTCCAGAGCTGCACTCACTATTCCACTGGTGGAGTCACTGTGTACATACATTACATTACTTATCCTGTACTGATCCTGAGTTACATCCTGTATTATACTCCAGAGCTGCACTCACTAGTCTGCTGGTGGAGTCACTGTGTACATACATTACATTACTTATCCTGTACTGATCCTGAGTTACATCTTGTATTATACTCCAGAGCTGCACTCACTATTCTGCTGGTGGAGTCACGGTGTACATAAATTACAATGTCATGTATTTACAAAGTTACTTAACTTTTTATATATGTTATATCTATATATAATCTATTGTTATATTGAATTAAAATATGAATTCCAAAACTACTGAGCCGGCTGCTGCCTGAAATATAGTTGAACACCATTTTACAGTTCACATATAATCAACATTCAAAAAGTGAATTAACTTTCATTCATTCGTCTTGTACGGGGTCACTACAAAAACGATAGACTTCAGATCTTATATCTCAAAGCAATCTCTACTGATTTAGTGTCAGCACATACTTTGTCCTGGTGATGTAAATTCTGGGACTTTTAGTCCCTACACCTGTCACTACAATCAACTGATGTAGAAAAAGTAACTCTCCCAGAATACACTGCAGCAGAGTGCCCTGCATTTACAGGAGCTCAGTTAGGGGTGTGTCTGTCGACAAGTTTGTTAACTGGTTTCCATTGCAACCAGAAGAATTGCGAGTGCAGCTTTAGGCTATGTTCACACGGAGTATTTTGGGGGAGGAATATCTGCCTCAAAATTCCGTTTGGAACTTTGAGGCAGATTTTCCTCTCCCTGCACGCCGTTTTTCGCCCGTGGCCATTGAGCGCCGCGGGCATAAAACAGCGCGAAATACGCTTTTTCTGCCTCCCATTGAAGTCAATGGGAGGTCAGAGGCGGAAGCGCCCGAAGATAGGGCATGTCGCTTCTTTTTCCCGCGAGGCAGTTTTACTGCTCGCGGGAAAAAGACGCAGACGCCTTCCATTGAAATCAATGGGAGGCGTTCTCGGGCCGTTTTTGCAGAGTTTTGCGACGCGGATTCCGCGTCAAAAAACTCGGCAAAATACTCCGTGTGAACATAGCCTTAGACTAAAATACAGCAAGGAACTGGCAGTATATATATATAGTACGTACATATGTAAACGGTAGGATGGTGTGTAAAGATGTCTATACAGAATTATGGGAATATGCAGCAAAAAGGGACATCTAGAAGGAAAGGAGTATTTTTGTATTAACTCTTTGGGACTCACCCCCTGAACCAGCAGTTCCTTGTAAATAGTACAGGGTGGGCCATTTATATGAATACACCTAAATAAAATGGGAATGGTTGGTGATATTAACTTCCTGTTTGTGGCACATTAGAATATGGGAGGGGGGAAACTTTTCAAGCTGGGTGTTGACCATGGCGGCCATTTTGAAGTCGGCCATTTTGTATCCAACTTTAGTTTTTTCAATGGGAAGAGGGTCATGTGACACATCAAACTTATCGAGAATTTCACAAGAAAAACAATGGTGTGCTTGGTTTTAATGTTTCTTTATTCTTTCATGAGTTATTTACACGTTTCTGACCACTTATAAAATGTGTTCAAAGTGCTGCCCATTGTGTTGGATTGTCAATGCAACCCTCTTCTCCCACTCTTCACACACTGATAGCAACACCGCAGAAGAAATGCCTCCCGATCTGACCCCCTTAGACTTATCTTTGGGGTCATCTGAAGGCAATTGTCTATGCTGTGAAGAACCGAGATGTGTAGCAACTAAAACTACGGATACTGGAAGCCTGTGCTAGCATTTCTTCTGCGGTGTTGCTATCAGTGTGTGAAGAGCGGGAGAAGAGGGTTGCATTGACAATCCAACACAATGGGCAGCACTTTGAACACATTTTATAAGTGGTCAGAAACTTGTAAATCGCTCATGAAAGAATAAAGTAACGTTAAAACCAAGCACACCATTGTTTTTCTTGTGAAATTCTCGATAAGTTTGATGTGTCACATGACCCTCTTCCCATTGAAAAAACTAAAGTTGGATACAAAATGGCCGACTTTAAAATGGCCGCCATGGTCAACACCCAGCTTGAAAAGTTTCCCCCCTCCCTTATACTAATGTGCCACAAACAGGAAGTTAATATCACCAACCATTCCCATTTTATTTAGGTGTATCCATATAAATGGCCCACCCTGTACATTAGGGGATCACCAAATAACAAGCTAAGCTCTACTGCATATTCATGTTATAAATCTATTAAAATATATACAGCGCTCCCACCCATTGTCTTGAGATTTACGTATGTGGGGGTCCCGGCAGTCAGACCACCACTGATCGGGAAGTGACGCTTATCTTAGAAGTTCTAATAGAAGGAAAGCTCCGTTAATGGGATATGCTATAACTGAGAGATGCGGGTCCCAACTCCGGGACACACACCTATCTCCATTCTCGTCTGGTGCCACATCCAGGCAGAGAATGACAGATGAGGCGGCACCTACCACATTTTCCATTCTATTCGAGGTGCAGACACAGCTGAGCAAGTGTGTGGGACCAACTCTCAAATTCATTCACCGCTTGAATGCGGCAGCCGCCTCGCCAGGCGAAACGAGGGTCAGGTGACTACTGTTCTGAAGATAGGTGCAAGTCCCTGAGCTGGGACCTGCATCTATCAGACATTTATGTCTCAGGGTATGTTCACACAGCCTATTTTCGGCCGTTTTTCAGGCAGGAAACGCCCGAAAAATCGGAAGCAGAACACCTCCATACATCTGCCCAATTGATTTCAATGGGAAAACGGCGTTCTGTTCCGACGGAGCGTTTGTGCAGCGGTTTTTACGGCCGTTGTTGAAAACGGCCGCGTAAAAAAACGGTCGCGAAAAAGAAGTGCAGGTCACTTCCTGGGACGTTTTTGGAGCGAAAATCGCGAATGGCACAAAAAACGTCTGAAAATCATGAGCTGTCGCGTTGATTGGCGCTCATTTACATGGTCCAGGATGAGCCGTGTAAGAGGACCTTAACCCTTTAAGCATTACACAGTGTCCATTCATATCAATGTGTTGTCTGTGTAATGAAGGACGGCTCCTCCAGAGCGAGAGACTTTGTATGTAACCGCTCTCCACTCTTAGGCCCGAAAGCCGCGTCAGAATCAGCGCCAGAAAGCAACCGAAATCACCCCCCATTGATTGCAAAGGGAGGCAGAGAAGTTTTTTTTCCCCTAACGGCTTTTGGCTGCTCGCGGGAAAGAAAAGCAGCACGTCCTTTCTTGCCGCGGTCTCCGCCTCTGACCTCCCAATGAATTTAATGGGAGGCAGAAAAAACCTGCGGCGCTTGTTTCCGAGCGTTTTTTGTGGTGTTTTTTACCCGCGGTCCTTGCATTAACTTCAATGCCGTGTGCGAAAAATGCTGTGAAAAACGCCACGAAAACCGTGTAAAAAAAGCGCAGGCAGTTCAAAATCTGACTCTTAGTTCCTAAAGGAATTCTGACGCAGATTTTTCGGCCTGCAAAAAATCTCAGTGTGAACAGGGCCTTAGAGATGAGGATCCTGAACACACAATCCCCCTCTATTAAGTTCCTAAAAGGACGTAAGACAATGTTTTTTTTTAAATGCACTGCCCCTTTAAGTAAAAAGAAAAGTTAGATTTTTTTCTACACTGGAATCTTAATGTTTTAAAGTTAAAGTGGATCCGTTAGCTGAATATGAAGTCCCATGTAAGGGCAGCATGTTACATTTTGTACCATTCAGCTAGTAGGAGCACTAAAAGAATACAGTAAACTCATAGTTATAAGTCCGCTATATTCATGAGGGGAGCGCTCCCCCCGCCACTCTCTGCAGTATATACAGGTATAGAGACAGCAGCCTGTCAATCACCGGCCTGAAGGGCGGCGCTCCCCTCATGAACTATGAGTCCGCTTATTCTTTCAGTGCCCTATTTCAGCTAAAAGGGACAAAATATTTGTCTACTAGGAGTCCGGACCTGTAGCTGTAACATGCTGCCCTTACATAGGACTGCATATTTAGCCGACAGATCCACTTTAACAAGACAAACAGAGAAAACCCTGATATGACAGGCAGCTCGGGATGTCTTATTACAAGCTGCCTGGTGCTGTCACTGCAATACTCCCCGGCAGCTGCATACACCAGTGTCATCCATGTAACCCTAGAATATCCCCCCCCCCCCAATAAGGTTAATACGACCGCCTAACAAAAAGAAATGCCCTCTTCCCCGCCCCCTGGACGCGCTGCCGCCTAGATTTGCCTGTATGATAATTTTAACCCCGATGTTTCCGATCCTAGGACTTGGGCTCGTCACATTTTTGCTGACAGGTGTAAAATGTAATGATGAGGCTGAACCATCAGGTGTGTGGGTGATGCTGTATATATGTATAGACCACATGGGATTTTTAAGAGCCACATTCACAACATTTGTAACCTCAGAGATGGCCTTATAGAAGGGGCGCAAGTGGCATTTACCCCGGGTCCTTCACCACCCCATCCCCACCATGCACAGTCCGCTCTAAACCTCCTACCGGGCACCTTGTTGTAAACTCATCTCAGGGCTTCAGCTGCGGTGATATCTGTGCACTGTATGGTGCTATATACTACTGCTGTTCACTATATGGCAATATTATGGAGGCACTAAAATGATTTCACTATATAACACTATTATGGAGGCACTGTATGGCACTATTATGATTTCACTATATAGCACTATTATGGAGGCACTGTATAGCACTGTTAGGACTTCGCTATATAACACCATTTTGGTGTCACTGTATGGCACTGTAATGATTTCACTATATAACTCTATTATGGAAGAACTGTATGGCACTGTTAGGACTTCACTCTATAACACTATGGTGGGGGCACTGTATAGAACTATTAGGACTTCACTATATAACACTATTAAGGAGGCACTGTATGGCACTGTTAGGCTTCACTATATAACACTATTATGGAGGCACTGCATGGCAGTGTTAGGACTTCACTATATAACACTATTAAGGAGGCACTGTATGGCACTGTTAGGCTTCACTATATAACACTATTAAGGAGGCACTGTATGGCACTGTTAGGCTTCACTATATAACACTATTATGGAGGCACTGCATGGCAGTGTTAGGACTTCACTATATAACACTATTAAGGAGGCACTGTATGGCACTTTTAGGACTTCACTATATAACACTATTATGGAGGCACTGTATGGCACTTTTCTGTAGGCACTATATGGCACTGTTAGGACTTCAATATATAACACTATTATGGAGGCACTGTATGGCACTTTTCTGTAGGCACTATATGGCACTGTTAGGACTTCAATATATAACACTATTATGGAGGTACTGTGTGGCACTTTTCTGTAGGCACTATATGGCACTGTTAGGACTTCACTATATAACACTACTATGGGGGCACTCTATGGCACTGTTATGATTTCACAATATAACGCTTCAGAAGAAAAATTCCTCCTGTCTCATTTACACCGTTACATGACGGAAAATTTCAGCAGCTATTTCCAGTTTGGAGCGCTGATACTCAGTAGTCATATTAATTACGCATTTATTTTTTCTAGTGGAGTTACCCTTAAAGAGGACCCAACCCCTCTCCTGACATGTCTGTTTTAATATATACTTGTATTTCCAATAAAACAATAATTCTGGAACAATATTTTCTTAGAACGCTTCATTCCTCTCTTATTCCTCCTGGAAATGTATAAATGTCACAGTCTGGCAATGTCCAATCAGTGGTGACAGTGTCAAACTATTAGGGACACACCCTACTAAAAAGGGAAATGGTAACACCCAGTTGTCAATTTCTTCATACATTTCCAGGAGGAATAACAGAGGAACAACACAACATAGAGAACTAAGAAAATTTTTTGCCAAATTGTTATTTCATTGGGGAATAAAAGTGGAGAGCGATCCGTTGCTCTTTAAATAACGCGGGGGCTGTCTCAAGTGGGGGCCGTCTACCGGTGACTACTCTTTGACTTTACACAGCACTGACAGTGAAATAGAAATATCTGTATTTTTTATTACGTATTCATTTTGTGTAGTGTGTTATGAAGTTTTTGTGTATGTAGTTTATGGTGTGTTTGTAGTATATCTCGTGTATGTAGTGTATTATGTGTTGTGTTTTATATGAAGCACCTGGTGGACACAATTGTTATTACACTCAATGTTAGAGGTCACTCTACATCCGGTTAGTTTACAGAAGAAGCATCTACATTACATTCATGCAAGGAAAGAGTGACAACCAAGTTCTGGATTCCCGACAGACTAGCAGACGTACCTGACGAGGCTGGGGTCAGCATTGTAGGGGGGAGGGGGCGTGCAGTGTGACCCTGATACCATAGACTGTGAAGAGTGAGGGCCATTCATCTCCCCATTTGCTTGCATGGAGTGATTGTTCATCATACCAGAGCCTGGAAGCAGAGAAAGCGATGACAGTATTACATGACGATAGTATGAACCACGGGGGTTGTGTAATATCGGGGGCTCCTCTGGCTGATACTGATGGTTGGAATTGGATGGGAAATGACAATTACTTTGGTAAAGCAGAAATCTGTTCAGAGATGTTTCACTTCTCTTCCAAGTCAGCAGGGGGCAGCAATGAACACAGGAGAAAGCTCCGCCCACTCTATGTGAATATGAAATCTGTGTCTCCACCCGGAGGTTTGATGGGAGGACAATTAAGAATATAAAAGAGAACTAAGAAAAGGGTATTCTATTAAATGACTTCACCGGGTAACTCGGCGATGGTTACTGCACCATTGCTGTTGATATCAGGGGTATGTGGAACTGCCCTTTAAATGGGTGGTCTCACCAACACAGCCCCTTTTAAAATTGGAAACGTGCCAGCGGTCACATCGCCACAATTCCAGTTTTAGAAACCCTGTTCTTGCTGGGGGAAGCTGCTGCCAGATATACATTTCCCCTGCAGCGCCTCTACAGGAGAAGTGTAGTATTACACGGGTATTCAAATAAATGGCAGACCATATAACACATAGGTGAACTGGGTGAGTCATAACAAGAACCACTTTGTGAACGGCTCTTTGCTCCTGCTCATAGAGGGGGGGGGGTCCCAAACATTAGACCTCCCTCAACGTAACCCATATCTAGAAACAAACCCTTCACGTCAATATGTTTACATCAACCACTACAGATAAATGTAAGTATATTATAGGTGTCTTATAAGAAGTTACCAGATAAAGGTCACTGTAGACATTGGCGTCCATGATAACAGCATATATCCCGCTGACAGTATATACAGCGGAGTATTACAGATGTGACGTATCATGGACAGGACATATATATATATAACATTCCTCCAATATATAGTGCCTGCTCAGTAAGAGGGTGTAATACATATTCTTACCCATAGGGATCATCCCCGGTGCGGTGTTTGCGTGCTGATTGGGCTGCCCCACTAGTTGGTTGACGGACGGCAGTTTGTTGATCCCTCCGTGGACTTTGTTTATCGGGGAGAGGACGGGACCGTAGTGCGCCTGTGACTGCAGATGGGCACTGGAAATGAACACACGCCGTTACTGAAGGCTCCGACTTGTAGCGTCTTATCCGGTCCACAGATGTCTTTATACGTGTCCCTGCTCAGCCGGACATCACTGCCCGGGCCGGGGTCACAGAGAGCGGTCAGTCCGCCCCTATTCTATGTAATAACCATCTACATATATAATAACGTTCCACATCTTACTGTCGCTGTAGCAGCTGCTGCTGTTGCTGTCGGTAGGAATCCACCAGCTGCTGCGGCACCAGCTCCACCAGCTCCAGACTCTCCTTTATCTTCATTAAGATTTCAAAGTTCTCCCGACCACAAACCTGAAACACAAGACACAAGTCATTATATCACTGACAGGAGGAGGGCAGGAGGAGCGCCAAAAACAAATAAGAAAATACAGATTTCAGACAGTACAGACGGCGCTGGTCATGATGTCAACCGAGGATGAAGATACATACCGTCTCCTGTAAAGAGCAGCGCAATACTGTATGTCTTTACTGACAGATACATAGCAGACCTTTACTGACATGTATATAATACACCTTTACTGACATGTATATAATACACCTTTACTGACAGATACATAGCAGACCTTTACTGACATGTATATAATACACCTTTACTGACATGTATATAATACACCTTTACTGACATGTATATAATACACCTTTACTGACATGTATCTAATACACCTTTACTGACATGTATATAATACACCTTTACTGACATGTATCTAATACACCTTTACTGACATGTATATAATACACCTTTACTGACATGTATCTAATACACCTTTACTGACATGTATATAATACACCTTTACTGACATGTATATAATACACCTTTACTGACATGTATATAGCACACCTTTACTGACAGATACATAGCAGACCTTTACTGACATGTATATAATACACCTTTACTGACATGTATATAATACACCTTTACTGACATGTATATAATACACCTTTACTGACATGTATCTAATACACCTTTACTGACATGTATATAATACACCTTTACTGACATGTATATAGCACACCTTTACTGACAGATACATAGCAGACCTTTACTAACATGTATATAATACACCTTTACTGACATGTATATAATACACCTTTACTGACATGTATATAATACACCTTTACTGACATGTATCTAATACACCTTTACTGACATGTATATAATACACCTTTACTGACATGTATATAATACACCTTTACTGACATGTATATAATACACCTTTACTGACATGTATATAATACACCTTTACTGACATGTATCTAATACACCTTTACTGACATGTATCTAATACACCTTTACTGACATGTATCTAATACACCTTTACTGACATGTATCTAATACACCTTTACTGACATGTATATAATACACCTTTACTGACATGTATATAATACACCTTTACTGACATGTATCTAATACACCTTTACTGACATGTATCTAATACACCTTTACTGACATGTATCTAATACACCTTTACTGACATGTATCTAATACACCTTTACTGACATGTATCTAATACACCTTTACTGACGTGTATCTAATACACCTTTACTGACATGTATATAATACACCTTTACTGACGTGTATATAATACACCTTTACTGACGTGTATATAATACACCTTTACTGACATGTATATAATACACCTTTACTGACATGTATCTAATACACCTTTACTGACATGTATCTAATACACCTTTACTGACAGATACATAGCAGACCTTTACTGACATGTATCTAATACACCTTTACTGACATGTATCTAATACACCTTTACTGACATGTATATAATACACCTTTACTGACATGTATATAATACACCTTTACTGACATGTATATAATACACCTTTACTGACAGATACATAGCACACCTTTACTGACAGATACATAACACACCTTTACTGACATGTATATAATACACCTTTACTGACATGTATATAGTACACCTTTACTGACAGATACATAGCACACCTTTACTGACAGATACATAACACACCTTTACTGACATGTATATAGTACACCTTTACTGACATGTATCTAATACACCTTTACTGACAGATACATAACACACCTTTACTGACATGTATATAGTACACCTTTACTGACATGTATCTAATACACCTTTACTGACAGATACATAACACACCTTTACTGACATGTATATAGTACACCTTTACTGACATGTATCTAATACACCTTTACTGACATGTATATAATACACCTTTACTGACAGATACATAGCACACCTTTACTGACAGATACATAACACACCTTTACTGACATGTATATAATACACCTTTACTGACATGTATATAGTACACCTTTACTGACAGATACATAGCACACCTTTACTGACAGATACATAACACACCTTTACTGACATGTATATAGTACACCTTTACTGACATGTATCTAATACACCTTTACTGACAGATACACAACACACCTTTACTGACATGTATATAGTACACCTTTACTGACATGTATCTAATACACCTTTACTGACAGATACATAACACACCTTTACTGACATGTATATAGTACACCTTTACTGACATGTATCTAATACACCTTTACTGACAGATACATAACACACCTTTACTGACATGTATATAGTACACCTTTACTGACATGTATCTAATACACCTTTACTGACAGATACATGACACACCTTTACTGACAGATACATAACACACCTTTACTGACATGTATATAATACACCTTTACTGACATGTATATAATACACCTTTACTGACATGTATCTAATACACCTTTACTGACATGTATATAGTACACCTTTACTGACATGTATATAGAACACCTTTACTCACTGGAACATAGTAGATCTCCTCCTCGCCGTGGCGCCTCTTCTTGATGTTTGCACCCAGAGCTGGGACTCCCTGCGGACTCTGCTTACAAGCTGCTGATAAAGGAGAATCCATTTAATGATAATCCAATATTCAAAGAATGAGGTGAAAGTGAAACAGAAAAGAACCTCTGTACATGATGTTAAATTGTGATCAGAAATTATGGTGAGATGAAAGGTATTAAAGGAACGTTCCAGGGAAAACTGATACACTATGTAATGCCTAGTGCAGGGCCTGAGGGGGCGGAGCATGACACGAGGAGTCCCTCATCTCTATGCCATGCTCCGCCCCCTCGGGCCCGGCACTAGGCATTACATAGTGTATCAGTTTGATCAAATAATGGGGAATGTAATGATGTGTGTGGCTCTCCGAGACTGTATCACACAGGACAGGCTTAGATACACCACCTCAGCGGCATAGTGTGATTGATCTCTGTTTTGGCCCCAGCAGAACAAGTAAATGGGCTGAAGGGTAAATCATTTTATTTGCTGGGTCCCTCTGGTATAAACCTCTTTGAGACGACTATCCAAAATTGGTTTGAGAAAGTAATTCTAGGGGGGTGGTCCTCTCAAAGAAGAAATCCATTATTTATAGTATATGATAGTAGTGAAAATCTGTCAAAGGAAATCTGGTCTGGATAAAGGGGTGAAGTTCCCAAAGAGGTGGTCACACCAGTGTATGATCTTTTGACTTGTAATACTGCAATGAAGCTGCAGAGGGCAGCAGAGATAGAGAGCAGTTCGATTTGATGGATGAAATATACTTATCGTACACTCACTGCGCTTGTTGGCGTTGCCATTTTTGGACGCTGTTTCATTCAATGCCGCCTGTTCCCGGAAATGATCTTCATCTGCTTTCCGGTCTCTTCCTGGACAAGCGCATATCCGACCTTCAAATGACCTTCTGCCCAGTACCTGTCCACTGCCAAACAACACAATTCTTACGGACTGGCATTTTAAGGACGGTAATGCACTATATTATATTATATATACAATGTTTGTACTGTATGTTCTCCACATGTTAGGCCTTCGTATACGTCCGTGTGCTGTCCGTTAAAAGAAACGGACAGCACCCGGACCTATGCAATTGAATTTGGCTAATCAGACGTTCGCCATTTTTATAGGCAGCGTGTTTCCGTTGCGTCAAACTCACCGCATGTCCTATTCTGGTCTGTTTTTGCGGACCACGTCGCCCATTGAAGTCTATGGGTGCACGAAAATCAGGGACAGCACGCGGACGACATCCATGTGCTGTCCGTGTTTCCCACAACAGTTACAAAAGAAATGCTGATAAAATAAATAAATAAAAAAATTTGCACCAACACCGACATTAAAAATGGACGGCACGCGGAACTGAAATGCATTGAATACGGTCCGTTTTTTGCGGACGCGAAACGGACACGCTCGTCTGATTAAGGATCACAGGAATGAGGGCGCCTCTGCTCTCTGTTTTCAGCTGTAGCGGCATAGTGTACAGTGCCACATTCGCTTTTGTTGGGGGTCCCGATGACATAGATGGACACAGACCGCTAAATACAACGATATAATGAAGATCACTCACTCTCGGGTCTCCAAAGTGATAATAATCAGAATGGGTCTTCTGTTCATTCCTCCGACACAACTGCTGTTACACATGAAATTATAGAGAATTGTGGTGAACTCGGTGCCGACCTAAAAAAAATGAAACAATTCACTTCAACAATCCGCATCAGCCACACAGCGATATCAAAACGTCCAGATAAATCATTAGTAAAGGGTTTCGGCCAGTAATAATTTTGAAAAGTTCTACAGTTTTCCAATATACGCTCTGTATCGATTCATCATGGTTTTCAACATCTCTGCTTGCTGTCATTCCTATCTCAAGATCTCTGTTTGCTTCCTTGTTGATAAAAAAAATCTGTCATGGTCATGTGGTGCACGGCTCGTTACATTTCCAGTAAAGTTATCCGAGCTGTGTAACAAGGAAGGTACCTATTGAATCACAGCAAGCAGAGATCTTGAAAATGGTGAGGAATTGATACAAAAACAGCAGAACTCTTTTACCTTCTATAGACCACAGGCTTCAGACCTCTTCACATGGTTAACATATAGACTATAGAGAAGATCAGTTTGTGTACACTGGCAGTGACTGGTATTACCTGTGGCGGCTCATATGGCACCATTACACTTTGTCTGCCGGTAACCGGGTCATCTACATATTGCGACAAATTATTGCCCTCTATGCGGATCAAGTGGCTGGCCGGTGCTGCCTGACCTGAAAAATAAGAAATACGTATTATACTTACAGTGAACACAAGGTGGCGCTGTAGAGCTCGACTATTCTAGCAGGTTGAAGTTGACGGATCTGTCTTTGCAGAACCTCCGTAACTATATATAAACGGCACTGATCATACGTGACCATGAAAATGGCGCAGACGTGCAACGTTTACTGGGTCACAGACTATGAAGCTTACTCACTGTATAACTAAAAGTTCTACAACTTTCTAATATACTTTGAGTTTTAATTTTTCACTGTTTTCTAGACATCTGCTTGCTGTCAGTGAGTAGAAACATTTTTTAACACTTATATGTAGAGGGTTTTCAACCATTGAATATAAACAAATAATGACACGGGAGAAAGATGGGGAGAATATATAAACCCCATACAGATCATACACCCGAGACCCCAGTGTTGCCCACTGATCCACCATGGATTTGCCTAGAAGGTCCCTCATTACAAGACACTTGCTGAATCCGATGATTAAGAATGTTTCTTCTACCCGGTTATCTGAGAAGGTGATTCAGCCCCATCAACATGGAAGACATGACAAGATTTAGTTTGACGACAGGAAGGATCGGCATGGGGTCCCAACCTCCAATCTGCTTTGTGTTCTTCACAATCAATCCCAAATTATGAAATATGATGTCACAGATATTCAATACTAACCCCCCCCCCCCAGTCATCACGTGACTATATGAATCCACACGTCACAGTGCAGCTGCTGCTATATTCAGATCTGGGGAACCCCACCAAGTGGACGCATCAGAAGATCAGATCAGTAGGGATCCCTTAGCTCAAACTCCCACCAATTTCCAAAACCAAGGGACCCCTCGTAGCTCTGTAGTGGAACCCGGACCCCCCTCTACTCAGACATTTCCAATATTCTAGGTAATCTTGTGGTTTTTAGAGGCAGCGGTGGTTCCCGGTTCACTGCCCCCTACTGGTCTTATCTTCTCACACTTGGTGTCCATGAAGGCCAGGTCCTTCTTACCATCGTTAAAGTCTCTTCCCAGCTCGTGGTTGGGGCAGCGTTTCACAACTTCGGTCACATGTTCGGCTTTTTTGTAGACTGGCATGGCCCGGATTACTGTGCCAGGCGGGGGTGGGCTGGATAATTTGATTTGGATGGGACATGTCTTAGCGATCTGGCAGTAGAGTTTCTTCAACAATGGCGAGTACTGAAAGAAACAGAAATCTGACCATCAGAGATAATAGGACACAGGCCAAAAGGTGGTCGTTACTTGTCACAGGCTGCGTTCTGAAAGTAAAGGGGAACCCCGGGCAATGGTGGATATATATAATCTCTACCTGCACATTATAGAGGTCATGCTTTCTGTATTCCCCGTTACAGTATGGTTTCTACATTGTTGCAACCTGTGGCTGATCTCTCTATGACACATTTTTTCCTACACCAGGAAAT
This sequence comes from Rhinoderma darwinii, assembly GCF_050947455.1. Classification (NCBI taxonomy): domain Eukaryota; kingdom Metazoa; phylum Chordata; class Amphibia; order Anura; family Rhinodermatidae; genus Rhinoderma; species Rhinoderma darwinii. The sequence continues at coordinate 17,597,425 of NC_134696.1, read as the reverse complement.
GTGTCAAATGAGTGAACCTTTCTCTTCAGCGGTGTCATTGCCATGTGAACAGAGTCGTATAACAGCTATGCTAACTAAAATTGAAAAAGATTTCTACATTCCCATTCAAGTCTGGAAGGGTCTCTGACTGCACGATCAGACCACACACACCATGAAAACACATAGGTCTACATGTGAGCTGTATACATAAAACGGAAATAGAGTTTTAATCAAGACTATTGACAAAGTTGCTTCATCTTTTATTTTAGATACAATGGACCAATAAAAACAATTTGTTGGACTTTCCCTTTAAAAGTCATTTATAAAGTGAACTTCCCCTTTAAATTGCCACTACTTATTGCTGCTCACTTAGTTCTGTTTCCATAAATGGGGATAGATTTTTTTTTTTAGTCCAAATGTTGTGTTTTTGTCATTTTGGCTCCTTCATTACTGTCAAATGATGTACTGCAAATGCTAAAACCGGTATAGAAATATTATATTACAGTAAAGTTCACCAGCGAGGGGTCAGGACAAGTGTTATGTCTTATAGATGATCCCAAATATTCACCTGGAGCAGAGACATTGCCTGGATCATCACTCGGATCCTGCCAGGGCAAGTATGGAGACACTGGAAATGAATGGGGCACGTAGGACACAAGAAGGTCCCTATAGTGTCCATATAAGGGCATATAAAGGGTTAATACATTAGTCAAAAAGAGAATTTATATCATCCAGCTCCTGTAGCTCCACTTATAGACATAATTTTACTGGTTAAATCTGCATACTGATACCTATCGTGTACTGATCTTGTGTGTGACATCATGTTTTATACTCCAGTCACATCCCAAGCTGCATTCAGAATTCTGCTGCCTTCTTAGCACAAGCTTGACATCTCACTGTCGCCTCCTGCTGGTACAGTACATGTTGTGGTACATGGTAGGAGATGTAGTGTTTACTCTAGTCTCTCTATACAATGGTGTGATAAAGAATAACACTACATCTCCCAGAATGTAATGCAGCAGTGTTGAGCATGTTGAGATCTCAGGTGTGGTGTTAGTTTTTGAATGCAGTTTTGAATTTGATTACAGTATTTTACAAGTTTCTATCAGGTATAACAGCAGATCGCAGACGGTCCCCGCAGAGCAAGTCGCTCAGTGATTAAATGGTTGTCAGGCAAATATTGCAATATAGTGATCTTATCCAAAGTGGAAAATTCCTTTAAGGATTCTAGGCTTGGCCGGAGCAAGACTGCAGTCTATGGCCTGCATATATTGAACCTGGAACCCCAGCTTCTCTAAGGCCTCGTTCACACCGTGCGGATTTGCTGCAGATTTTGCATGCATTTTTTTTTTTTTAAATAAAAACGAGAATTGGATCTAGGAGAGCGGACCTATAAGTCTTTCCTTTAAAATTTTTCTTTTTTTTTAGGTTCTGTTTCTGGTTTTGGCTTAAAAAATGCATCCAAAATCTGCAGCAAATTTGCACTGTGTGAACAAGGCCTAACAGCTGGACTGTCTTGCAGAGGTTGAATCATCCAGTCATTGAACAATCCATTTGAGAAGTTGTCTGAAAGTGGACGACTCATCTGGGAATATTGGTATGATCCGGATGGTAATAGGCCCTGGCTCTGATTTTTAACTTTTGTAGGATGGGAGCAGTAACCTGATTGGTTGCTATAAACAATTTCTTCATTTTTCCTTTGCACCAGATAAAAACAGGATTCTGATAATATGTTGTCACTGACATCAGCATCATACACATAATAATACATTGGAAGGTCATACCCTGCCAGACTGCAAAATATGCCATTCATGCAGTACCGTCTATCACCTGTTATTAATGGTGGCGCTATTAAATACCAAATTGTTTTTCAATGGTGCAGCCACCACCAAAGGGTAAAAAAAAAAAACAAAAGCCATTAGTTTAAGGAACACTTTTCCTAAATCTATAAATATAAAAACCTTGAGTTGTCCTTTTCTTTCAAGTGTCAGGATAGGAGAGTGATTTGTGCTGCTTTTGTGTTTTGATCTCACCGATGATTCTCTAGACTGAATGCAATTGTGACACAATCTCTGCTGTGAGATGTATTAGGTCTATACAGGTTTTCAGCATTTGGGTGTAAAGAAAAATGTTCACATTCACAGACAGCAAGCAGAAATCTTAAAAATGGTGGAAAATGTAAACACAAAATATATGAGAACGTTGACAAGCTTCTTATTATACAGTCATTAAGTGAAGCCAAAAAAGAATTGAATAAGAATCGGTGAATGTAGCAGAGCTAAGTATGTCATTTGGCACAATATGCCCCGATATCACAATCTGTGGTTTTACATAGGACTGCAGGCAAATCTGCTGCATTAACTTTTTGTCTGGAATCACACGTGCAGTTTTTTTTAGCCAGAAGTGGATCCAGAAGGATGGGAAAGTATAGATCAAGGACTTACGGTAAATGTTTCCTTCCTCTGGGATCCCCTTCTGGCTTTGACTCAAAAACTGCACCAAAAACTGCATGTGTGTTTCCAGCCTTCCTGTGATATCATTGTGCACAGAAGAAACAGTAAATAACAAACTCAGCTCTGCTACATCTGTAAGGCTTCGTTCACATCTGCGTTGGGGTCCCGTTCTGACGTTCCGTCTGAGGTTTCCATCAGAACGGGACCCTGAACAGACACAAACGGAAACGTTTCCATCACCATTGATTTCAATGGTGACGGATACGGTGCCCGTGGTTTCCGTTTGTCTCTGTTGTGCACCAGACCCGTCGTTTTTCCGGAAGCAATAGCGCAGTCCTGTTTCCATCTATGACAAGCGGAGGCAGCGCAGGTAAGGTGTCTCTTTTTTCTTCCAGCTGTCAATCTCCCTCCTGTCTGTTCGTTACATCACATGTAATAGCAGGTAATTGGCCATTAGCCTCCGTAGTGTCATCCTGGCCCCGGGCCGAGGAGCTGACAGCTGGACGGGCACTAGACGTATCTGATCTGGAGACGTTGCAGGACGACCTGAGGATTGTTTTCACAACATATTTCTCTGTTGGATGTGACTAGAGGAATTCGGATGACGCAACATCCGATATTATACGTCAGGTTCTGTTCACACCTGAGTGCAGCTTTCCGTTTTTCGGCTCCGTTAGAGGAAGAGAACAACGAAAATGCAGCAGGCTCCGTTGAACAACGGAGACAAGCGGTGCTGGAGGGAACCCATTGGCTTTAATGGGTTCTGTCGGGGTGTCCTTGGATTTACCGGAAACGATAGCGCTATTTTTTTCCTGATATTTTCAGCGGACTCTGCGACTGAGGCCCCTAACGGAGCCTCCAATGCAGGTGTGAACAGGGCCTCAGGAGTGAAGCATCGGGATAAAATATGGGAACATGTAGGCCGGGTTCCGATGTACAGTGAACACTGCGGAATCTCCGCAACGGAATTCTGTGTGGAAATTCCGCAGCATTTACAGCAGCAGCAAAGTGGGTGAGATTTAGATAATCTCATGCCCGTGCTACCGAAAAAAAACGCAGCGTAAACGTTAATAAATTGACCTGCGGTGCGGAATTTAATTCCGCAGCATGTCAATTTATGGTGCGTTTTAGTTGATTTTCCGTTGCGGGTTTTGAATTCAATGGGGATGCATATCCCGCAACAGAAAGCCAAGCGTTGCGACTTTTGCGGCGTATTTGCAGAGATTACGCCGAAAAAAACCGCAACTATGGAAAAAAAATAACTCCCTGCTTCTTCCTGCAGTCCGGCCTCCTGGGATGATGTTTCATCCCATGTGACCGCTGCAGCCAATCACAGGCTGCAGAATCAATCATCAATCATTACGCGCAGAGAAGACGGAGGGGATAAGTATGAGCGCTTTCTTCCGTAGCGGAAACTCTGTCCCAAAAACCGCACCAAAATGTGGTGCGATTTCTCGGACGGTATGTACTGCGGGTTTCAGGCCGGATTTGCTGCGTGATTTTTATGCAGCGTAGCCGACCCGTGAGAACCCGGCCATAAGGCCTTGTTCACACCTGCATTGGAGAGGCCGCGGAGCCTCCATTGCAGATCTGGCCAACAATACTGGAAACGTTAGCGCAGCAGAGGAGCAGAGCAACAAAAACGCGGAAGCGCAGGCTCCATTGAACAACGGAGACAAGCGGTGCCCGACGGAATCCCTTGACTTTAATGGGTACCGCAGGGTTTCTTTCGGGGTGTCCGCGGATTTACCGGAAACAATAATGCAGAAAGTTCTTCTTTTATTTTCGCAAAATCTGTGATGGAATCCCCTAACGGAGCCTCCAACGCAGATGTGAACAGGGCCTAGATCACCACAAAGTGGAGGCCAAGCAATTCTATTTACAGAAATATACTTTTATTCCGGCATCCGATAATCCGGAAATTCTGACCGCTGTCAGCATATTCTTAGTAGGGGTTCCCTGTCCTTACGGGTAAAGCTTTTTATACTCTTCTATCACATTGAAGGTACGAATATTTCCGGATTAACGGAATGTTACATGGTTGGCGGACGTATCATTGCCATTCAGGACTCTGGGAAAGCCGGGAGATCACCCTGAGGGAGCTGTAATGGGACCAGATATGGCCGGAGTCATCTCTGACTACGCTGGGTCTGTGATGTCAGCGGTCGGGGGATTTTCTTCCTGTCCAGGTGCTGCCAGGCTGTCAGGTCTTGTCAATGGTCCCTTTTCATGTAGACATTCCCAGACAATCCTGGACATGTCTGGGATATAAAACTTTCCAGGAGAGGAGCCGTGTGTTGCGGGGGGCTCGGAGGTAAGTCACGCAGTCATTCTGCCATGTTATGACACGGATAGAGCTCTGCTGCGCAGGAATAGAGTAGCCTGCAGGAGATACACACCGCACAACCCCAACACAAACATGTCTGTGCCGACAACCCCATCAAGTCCCAACAGATCCCCCGTCCTCAGCAACAACATGACAAGGATGTATATAATGTGGGGGGGGGGGGGAGCAGGGTGCACAGCATGGCGGCTGGGATTACGCTCTACACCCCCCCCCCCCCCTCTGCAGTCCAAATACAGCACAATTCCTTTAATCCGGTATTAATGGGATGGGTGCCGGATTATCAGATATAGTGGACATATGGCTACTGTACGCTTGAGTAGTAAAGGTGGAGGGGGCTACTATAAGCAGCGCTGTAGATGGAATCAAATGCTGGGACTTGTAGTTCTAAACAGGGACAGACACACATCTGTGGGCTATGAGTGATGATTGGTGATGTCATTAATGTGAGATGTTCAGGTGAGTGACCGGCTGGACGGTTAAAACGGTCAGGGGGATCCGCTCCACCTAGGCCTTATTCACACAGTGCAGTTTTAATGCAGTTTTTGTTAATGCAGTTCTTGAAGCCCCAACCAGGAGTGGATCGTAAAGAGAGGGGACGTTTATAGGAAATATTCTACTTCTCTTTTTTTTAAATCAACTCCTGGTTATGGCTTAAAAAACTGCACCAAAATACTGAACCAAAACGGCACTGTGTGAATATAACCTATCACCTACAGATTGGAGTTCCAGTCATGTTTTATAATCGTCCCCATAATCTGTCCAGGCTTCCCCACAATGATAAGACTCTGCTTCTGTCACTTTTTTGTGTCTTCTCCAACAATTGTACTCACAGCAGCGCTCTCATGTCGGCAAGAGAACCAGAACACTGTTCATCCTGAGTCGACTGGTGCATAACTATAATGCCAGAATTACAGTGAAGACTGACACACACAGAAGTAACTGGAATACTTATATTTATTTTAGGGGGGAAATTAACTTTAATTTCTAAATCTAAGGGATTGTTATAAATAAAGTTAATTTTCCATGTAAATTAATCTTAGGAATGCATTAAAGCGTTTTTTTCGTCTTAATTTTTTTTAGAGCTATTACATTGATGTCCGTACATTGGTTAGTGTCTGTGTCTGGTACTGAAGTTTAGTCCCATTCAAGTGAATGGGACTGAGCTGCAATACCAGGACCAGCCACTATCAAATGTACGGCGCTGTGCCAGGTAAACACTGACATGGAGGTAGTGATTGCTGAAGCGCCACGGCCCCTTCTATTGGCTGACCCCACCAATCTGATATTGATGAGATAGATTAGATAGATAGATTAGATAGATAGATTAGATAGATTAGATAGATAGATAGATAGATAGATAGATAGATAGATAGATAGATAGATAGATAGATAGATAGATATGAGATAGATAGATAGATAGATAGATAGATAGATAGATAGATAGATAGATAGATAGATAGATAGATAGATAGATAGATAGATAGATAGATAGATATGAGATAGATAGATATGAGATAGATAGATAGATAGATAGATAGATAGATAGATAGATAGATAGATAGATAGATAGATAGATAGATAGATAGATAGATATGAGATAGATAGATAGATAGATAGATATGAGATAGATAGATAGACAGACAGACAGACAGACAGACAGACAGACAGATAGATAGATAGATAGATAGATAGATAGATAGATAGATAGATAGATAGATAGATAGATAGATATGAGATAGATAGATAGATAGATAGATATGAGATAGATAGATAGACAGACAGACAGACAGACAGACAGACAGACAGATAGATAGATAGATAGATAGATAGATAGATAGATATGTGAGAGATAGATAGATAGATATGAGATAGATAGATAGATAGATAGATAGATAGATAGATAGATAGATAGATAGATAGATAGATAGATAGATATTAGATAGATAGATAGATAGATAGATAGATAGATAGATAGATATGAGATAGATAGATAGATAGATAGATAGATAGATAGATAGATAGATAATGCATTTTTTTCACTGTTATATACACTATGTTATATATACTACATGTTTGCTGTGCACTTTGTGCATTGATTATATTTAAGAATTCTAACTATTGTATTCACTAAGTCACTTTCATGTTTTTAGCTAAATACTCTGTTTACATGTGTCCCTTTGCTTGAAAAAAGTTTCATGGTGGAACTGAAACGTCGCTTGGCACCTTAGGGCCTGTTCACACCAGCGTGAAGAATTTTTACTGTATAAATGATATTTTATATGTTATTTTGTATTATATTACATTATATTTCATCATAATTGATAGGATATTTCTGTGCCCACATCAGATTATAAATATATACAATGTAAAAAGTTGCAGCACTCCAGCAAGGTCCAGTGAAAAACATCTGCTGTTATTTGCCGATCTTAGGGCCTGTTCACACCAGCGTCGGGGGTTCCGTTCATAAGTTCCGTCAGACCTTTCCGTCAGGGGAACCCATCAACGGAAAGGCAAACGGAAACCATAGCTTCTGTTTCATTACCATTGATTTCAATGGTAATGCTTCCGTTGCTAATGTTTTCTATTTCTCTCCGTTTCGTAAGGTATTATTTTTTTTTACGGAATCAATAGCGCAATCAACTACGCTATTGTTTCTATCCAAAAAAACGGAAACCTTACGGAATGGAGGCAAACGGAAACTATTAGCAATGGAAACATTACGTTTGAAATCAATGGTAATGAAACAGAAGCTATGGTTTCCGTTTGCCTTTCCGTTGATGCGTTCCCCTGACGGAAAGGTCTGACGGAACTTATGAACGGAACCCCCGACGCTGGTGTGAACAGGCCCTAAGATCGGCAAATAACAGCAGATGTTTTTCACTGGACCTTGCTGGAGTGCTGCAACTTTTTACATTGTATATATTTATAATCTGATGTGGGCACAGAAATATCCTATCAATTATGATGCAATATAATGTAATATAATACAGAATAACATATAAAATATCATTTATACAGTAAAAATTCTTCAATCTGGCAATGATAGAACAATCCTGAAATCCTAATAATCCAGTATCCATTAGTCCAGAAATAATTTGGCGCATGTTTCCAGCACAAAATAAATCTCACAACACCAGAGGCAGAAAACCAAATATCAGACTCCTCCAATTAAAAAAAACTAAACGGTGACAGCAGCCGGTCAAAAGTCGTCAGATCGCGCCAATATCGCAGGGATCAGACGATAATCTCATGTGTATTGAGACCTGTAGACTGACCCCCACATTGTGACATGCCCGATCCATTATTCCTGTGGGAGATAAGCCGCTATCACAGGAGTCGGGCAGCAGCATATCCCCCCTCTCCCCACTGAAATAAACTTGCTGGATTAAAGGAACTTGACTATAATATGTAAGATGATAGCATTCCTAATGATGGATAATGGAGGGGCGTAGCTAGGGGGCCGGGGGCAAACTCTGCCCTGGCCAGGGTATGTAGATACAGGGCTATGACATTGAAAGCCTAGATGGAGCGCCTCTACATCTTTGGCCGGCCATAGAGGCTCACCCTCGTCAGACGTGACTCCATGATCGAGAGACAAGTTCGGAGCATCTCCAGTTCCCCGACACTTGAGCGCAATTATCGATATGCATTAGCTCAACACAAACTTCACTTTCGCCCCTACAAAAACAAGGCGCCCGAGGCGGCGGGGCATCTGTGGATCCGCTAGCTGTTGTGTCTTAACACATTGGGAGCTGATAACATCGCAGTTATCTTCGGCCCTTGTCTGGACTTGTCTGTTTTGGGTAATTTTTTTTTATTTTTTTTTCTTGAAAGGAAATGATTTGCCCAAACAATTACATTTTCCCACCCATCACCCCCTCCCCTCCCCCTCGTACAATACATTCCAGTCTGTGCAAAGACGACTAAACTCAACTTGCCTTTCAGTGTAATCATTAGATCCAAGCAAAAGCCACCAAGAAGAGAGGGATGGAGCCGCAGGCTGTTAATTCTTTTTGCACTCCTACCAGGCAGCTGTATTTGTGTCCTGGGACAGGTTCGGACAAGATAGCGCCACGGCGGTGATAATAATGTGTCTGTCATTCGGCTCTGGCATGTAGGATCTTGCAAACCGCAAATACCGTTAACTGGCTTGAGCGAATCTGTTACGACAGATCCTGGAAATAATGCAGGGATTGCAGTACATATCTGAAGGGTACAGTAACCAGCATGAATAATTTTACCTTGTTTGGTGTTATCCTGAAAAAACGGAGGTAAGCACGGGAATGTACTGGTCATAGGCAAGACCTGCTCGCTTCAAGGACATGTCCACCTCAGAACATCACTTTACAGGTAGTCTATAGAATTCATCTGCATCAAGAGTCACTGTGTACTTACATTACATATCTTGTACTGATCTTGAGTTACAGCCTGTATGATACTCCAGAGCTGCATTCACAATTCTGCGGGCTTCAGAGCTGAACTCTCACAGCACTCCCTGTTGGTTTAATGTCTGCACAGAGCTTGCTTTGGTTATTTGCATTCTGAAAAGTGTAATCTTTACTAAATCTGTCCCCCTGCATTACTAGAGCTAAGGGATGTGTCTGATGACAAGCTTGCCGACTGTTTCTGATCACAAAGCAAAAATTGGTATGCTCCTTGTCTGATTTCAGCAGAGCTGGTACCCAATTTCCCATATTTTCTCCACAATAGATGATCTAATCACAAGCAGAATAGTGAGTGCAGCTCTGGAGTATAATACAAGATGTAACTCAGGATCAGTACAGGTTAAGTAATGTAATGTATGTACACTGTGACTCCACCAGCAGAATAGTGAGTGCAGCTCTGGAGTATAATACAGGATGTAACTCAGGATCAGTACAGGATAAGTAATGTAATGTATGTACACAGTGGCTCCTCCAGCAGAATAGTGAGTGCAGCTCTGGAGTAAAATACAGGGTGTAACTCAGGATCACTGCAGGATAAGTAATGTAATGTATGTACACAGTGACTCCACCAGCAGAATAGTGAGTGCAGCTCTGGAGTGTAATACAGGATGTAACTCAGGATCAGTACAGGATAAGTAATGTAATGTATGTACACAGTGACTCCACCAGCAGAATAGTGAGTGCAGCTCTGGAGTGTAATACAGGATGTAACTCAGGATTAGTACAGGATAAGTAATGTAATGTATGTACACAGTGACTCCACGAGCAGAATAGTGAGTGCCGCTCTGGAGTATAATACATGATGTAACTCAGGATCAGTACAGGATAAGTAATGTAATGTATGTACACAGTGACTCCACCAACAGAATAGTGGGTGCAGCTCTGGGGTATAATACAGGATGTAAATCAGGATCAGTGCAAGATATGTAATGTATGTACACAGTGACTCCACCAGCAGAATAGAGAGTGCAACTCTAGAGTATAATACAGGATGTAACGGGATCAGTGCAGGATAAGTAATATAATGTATATACACAGTGACTACACCAGCAGAATAGTGAGTGCAGCTCTGGAGTATAATACAGGCTGTAACTCAGGATCAGTACACGATAAGTAATGTAATGAATGTACACAGTGACACCTCCAGCAGAATAGTGAGTGCAGCTCTGGAGTATAATATAGGATGTAACTCAGGATCAGTGCAGGATAAGTAATGTAATGTATGTACACAGTGACTCCACCAGCAGAATAGTGAGTGCAGCTCTGGGGTATAATACATGATGTAACTCAGGATCAGTGCAGGATAAGTAATGTAATGTATGTACACAGTGACTCCACCAGCAGAATAGTGAGTGCAGCTCTGGAGTATAATACAGGATATAACTCAGGATCAGTACAGGATAAGTAATGTAATGTATGTACACAGCAACCCCACCAGCAGAATAGTGAGTGCAGCTCTGGAGTTTAATACAGGATATAACTCAGGGTCAGTACACGATAAGTAATGTAATGTATGTACACAGTGACTCCACCAGCAGAATAGTGAGTGCAGCTCTGGAGTATAATACAGGATGTAACTCAGGATCAGTACAGGATAAGTAATGTAATGTATGTACACAGCAACCCCACCAGCAGAATAGTGAGTGCAGCTCTGTAGTATAATACAAGATGTAACTCAGGATCAGTACAGGATAAGTAATGTAATGTATGTACACAGTGACTCCACTAGCAGAATAGTGAGTACAGCTCTGGAATATAATACAGGATGTATCTCAGGATCAGTACAGGATAAGTAATGTAATGTATGTACACAGTGACTCCACCAGCAGAATAGTGAGTGCAGCTCTGGTGTATAATGCAGGCTGTAACTTTTTATTTAGATGATTTATATATAAAAAATATTATGTAAATACCCTGTAAGGATATTTGTGAATGAAAACAAAGCTAATAGGTCAAAGAAAAGCTTGATTTTCCTTTTCTCATTGATATCTGTACCTGTGACGCAACCACAAGCTGTGTGAACGTGCACTAAGGACACATTCATAGAAACATAGATTAGGTCCATATATACGAATATCTTCAGACATCATCACATTTCCCCTGCAGACCATTTAGCTGAGAGGGACAGATTCCTCAACATATAGGGTGCACTATCTTACGGCCCTCCACCCCCAGGAAGTTAGGGTCCGTTTAAAGTGCATTCCTTCACCTTATTTTGCATTTTAGATAGCGCCATCTACGTAATGGCTCATACCCCCAAATGTGGGGTCTAGAGAACCCAGTGGGTTGTCACCCATCCCACTATCTCCTCATCCATTTCGTGGAGCCTGCAGAGAGGAAGAACCCTCTACTACGTCCCTCCACGCTTTGGGTAATAGGTCTATGTATGATTATTTGCATGTGCCGTAGGAATGGCACTGAAAATTGTCCTTGCTGCACAAAATTTACAAAAGTAAAAAGTAAATATTGGATTCCTATAATTGATACGGAACAAGGTGTATAACATTTGTGGAATATTGGGTGGGAATGTTCATCTCCTATGTTTGGAATTTGCTATAAATGATCCGGTGATGAGATGTGAGGACGATCTGTGGATACAGGTTGTTGTATAGAAAAACCCTCGCAGCAGGATATAAGAATCGGTGCCCGCTCTGTTGTGTATACAGCACAAGTCTCACCCACACACAATACATCCGTCTACACGATGAAATGTTGCCCGGCACCTGCTGTGTTATCCCAGCGCACAGACCTAAAACTACACCCCAAAACATCCCAAGTATTGTCAGGTTTCCAAGAGCAGATCCTAAGACCTACCCCATAACCAACCTACAAAACATGACCAGTCATATAAATATATATATATATATACTCATATCTCCTTATTAATAATACAGATACTTATTATATCATAATAGATAAGAAAATTAATCACATCACAAGCCGTCACTGGAATTATCTATCTATCTATCTATCTATCTATCTATCTATCTATCTATCTATCTATCTATCTATCTATCTCATATCTATCTATCTATCTATCTATCTATCTATCTATCTATCTATCTATCTATCTATCTATCTATCTATCTATCTGTCTGTCTATCTAATATCTATCTGTCTATCTATCCATCTATCTATCTATCTATCTATCTATCTCATATCTATCTATCTCATATCTATCTATCTCATATCTATCTATCTCATATCTATCTATCTATCTATCTATCTATCTATCTATCTATCTATCTATCTATCTATCTATCTATCTATCTATCTATCTATCTATCTCTCTCTCTCTCTCTCTGTCTGTCTCTATCTATCTATCTATCTATCTATCTATCTATCTATCTATCTATCTATCTATCTATCTATCTATCTATCTAATATCTATCTGTCTGTCTATCTAATATCTATCTATCTATCTATCTATCTATCTATCTATCTATCTATCTATCTATCTATCTATCTATCTATCTATCTATCTATCTATCTATCTATCTATCTATCTATCTATCTATCTATCTATCTATCTATCTATCTGTCCGTCCGTCTATCCATCCATCGGTCTGTCTATCTGTCTGTCTGATATCTATCTCATATCTATCTATCTATCTATATATCTATCTAACAATGGAGAAAAGAAAATTTGGATCCAGCGTGGATTTGTGGAATAAAATGGAACGAAGTTCCAAGTTTAATGAAAAAATTCGTTAGTTAAAAAAGGAAAAAAACAGGATTATGCTTGGAAGTGTGCAATCCTGATAGTGTGAGGAAAAATATCAGTAGTATATAGAGCCTACGCGTTTCAGACGCTACACGCGTCCTTAGTCATGGCTGAAACGCGTAGGCTCTATATACTACTGATATTTTTCCTCACACTATCAGGATTGCACACTTCCAAGCATAATCCTGTTTTTTTCCTTTTTTAACTAACGAATTTTTTCATTAAACTTGGAACTTCGTTCCATTTTATTCCACAAATCCACGCTGGATCCAAATTTTCTTTTCTCCATTGTTGTCTACTTACCGTGTGCCGACACGAGGATCCGTGCGAGATGATCTGAACTATACATACAAGGTGAGCTGGAGGTCCCTCTCTCTATTTTTGTCTATCTATCTATCTATCTATCTATCTATCTATCTATCTATCTATCTATCTATCTATCTATCTATCTATCTATCTATCTATCTATCTATCTATTTATCTATCTATCTATCTATCTATCTATCTATCTCATATCTATCTATCTATCTATCTATCTATCTATCTATCTATCTATCTATCTATCTATCTATCTATCTATCTATCTATCTATCTATCTATCTATCTATCTATCTATCTATCTATCTATCTATCTATCTATCTCATATCCATCCAACCATTTTCCTAATACTAAGTACATCTCTGTATAATCTCCAGGGATCTGTGGATTTCACCCCTTGGCCTTTACTCTTTGAAAGTGACCAGACCATGAAATGATAAAGCCGGAAACTGTTTGCACTGTATTTATAAAGATTACGCTCATAAAACAATCTTGACTGAAAGGATAAACAGTCAGCGCTGTGAAGCCTGATACAAGTCCGTGCAGCCTCCCGTCCTCATACATCCCAGCGAGAACCCCGGATCTGCATGTCCCATCATGTATGGCCAGAATCGCACTGCTCGGGAGAGGCGCTACACATAGCCGAGGTGCCAAAATCTCATTTACAGTGTTTGCAGCACCTCCATCCCTCCACATTAGCATCAGAAATAATTTATCAGCCAAACATATTCAAACCCAACTACCTGCTCGCCAAACAAACCAGAACATATCGCTCCCAAGCATGGGCGTAATTGTAGGGGGCAGAGGTCGCAGCACCTGGGCCCAGGGGAGACCCAAAGCCCCCTCTGTCACATACAAAGACAGACCCCAGTATTATATCTGGACACGGTTTTGCATTGGGGCCCAAGAGCTTCAAGTTCTACTTCTGCTCCCAAACGTCGTAATGGAGGGTGAAATCAGGAGCATTTACCCCTAAAACATTAATAAATAAATGGCCAACTGTCCAGTTGTGCTGAGTGGCCACCAAGGTTGTCATCCAGCTTTGCATGGGCCCTGCATATCATAAAAATCGACTACAACCCTCCTGTTCCCTCATTCCCACATAGAGGTGTCTCTGAAGGTGCTTTGGGCACCCCTGAGCACTGGCATAGGAAGAGAATACAATTGAGTGTGACTATTGCTGCCATCAGAAGGTTTGTTGTATCCGGCCCGGTGGCCACAGGGAATTCCGGGCGAAATATCGCACCAAACTGTGTCCGCCGCGGAAAACTGCTGATCATTTAGCTGGCCTGCTAGCGGACCGGCCTCCTAGGATGACATTTCATCCCAGGAGACCGCTGGAACCTGTGATTGGCTGCAATGGCGGTCACATGGGATGAACCGTCATCCCAGGAGGTTGGCCTGGAGGGTAAGTATGTTTTTTTTTTTAAGTATACTTTTATAAGTATACTTCTGGGTAAGTATGTTTTTGGTTTTTTTCTGAGTTGCGTTTTTTACGATTCCGCCGCAATAAACGCAACAACTGCTATTTGTTTGTTTGTTTGATCTCCCCATTAAATTCAATGTGAAAAACCCTCAACAAATGAGTATCGATTCCGCAAATACAATTGACATGCTGCGGAAAAAATATCTGCACCGCAGGTCAATTTCTGAGCGGTTCTTCCGCTCAGTATTTACGCAGCGTGTGGATGAGATTTGTTTTATCTCATACAATTTGCTGCTACTGTATTATGCTGCAGATCTTCCGCAACTAATTCCGTTGTGGAAAATCCACGGTATTTATGCAACGTGTGAACTGACGCTAACCCCCCCAACCAGGGCCGCCATCAGGGGGGGTATTAGGGGTACTGATGTGAGAGGCCCGGCCAAACCTAATTGAAAGGGGGGCCCGGCAAACTGCCGCGACTTGCCTTTGGTAGAAAAAAAACAGGCCCCTGCAATGGGGCCCGTTTTTTTCACCAAAAGAATGTCATGAGCTGCGGGCCCCCCTTTCAATTAGGTTTGGCCGGGCTTCTCACATCAGTACCCCTAATACCCCCCCTGATGGCGGCCCTGGGTAGCATGGGGGCCGTCAAACACCGCCGCCCGTGCGACCGATCACGCGCACCATGCAAACTCCCGCGCATGCGCACCGGCGACCGCCTGGAAGCGCGCACCGAATTTTGAGGCAGATTTTGACCTGCCCACACTATCTTGCCGCGTTTTTTGCCTGCGGCGATTGAGGACAGCAGACAGAAAACGCAGCGAAAAATGCATTTTCTGCCTCCCATTGATTTCGATGGGAGGTCAGAGGCAGAACCGCGGCAAGAAAGGACGTGCTGCTTTTTCTTTTTTCCGCGACTGGCTGCCATTGATTTCAGATTAAATCAATGGGAGGCGGTTTTGGAAGTTTTTTGGTGCTGATTCTGACGCAGTGTCCGAGTCAATATCAAGGCCCAAAAACTCTGTGAACTGGGCCTTATTGTTAGGGCTTATTCAGACGATCGTGTAATACGTCCGTGCAACGTGTGTGATTTTCACGCGCCTTGCACGGACCTATGTTACTCTATGGGGCCGTGCAGACTGTCAGTGATTTTCACGCAGCGCGAGTCCGCTGCGTAAAACTCACGACATGTCCGATATTTGTGCATTGTTCGCGCATCACGCACCCATTGAAGTCAATGGGTGGGTGAAAATCACGCCCAGCACTTCCGCAGCCGTATAAACTATGAATGAAAACAGAAAAGCACCACGTGCTACAAACATACAAACAGAGTGTCATAATGATGGCGGCTGCGCGAAAATCACGCAGCCGCGCATCATACGCTGCTGACACACGGAGCTGTTATGGACCTTTTGCAAGCGCAAAACGCCACGTTTTTGCGCGCGCAAAAAGCACACGCTTGTGTAAATCCGGCCTTAGGGTAGGAACACACTAGGCATGAACACTGCGGATTTTATGCAACACATTTTATTGTGGAAAATCCGCAGCGTATTACAGTCGCAGCCGAGGGGGTCAGATATGAACAAATCTCATCCACACGCTGCAAAAATAATGGACCTGCAGTGTGGCTTTTTGGCTTTTTAAGTCGCATGTCAATGTATTCTGTGGAATCGCCGCTCCTCTGTTGCAGAAATGCTGCGGTTCTGCCGCAAAAATCACAAATGAGAAAAAAAAAAAAAGCCACTTTTTTAAATTTATAAAAAAGTTTAGACTTCCCCCGGCCGTAGTCCTGGTGACGCGATCCTCTATTCTTAGCGTAGCCCCGCCTCCTGTCATGACGTTTCATCCCATGTGACTGCTGCAGCGGTCACATGGTCTACAGCGTCATCCCAGGAGGCGGGGCTACGTTCAGAAGAGAGAGATGCGTCACTTAAACTACGGCCGGGGTAAGTCTAAACTTTTTTTTCCCTGCAGGATTCCCGCAGCGGACACGCCTCACGAAACCTGCGCCACTATTTGGTGCGGTTTTTCTGGCGGAATTCCCTGCGGCTCCCGGGATAAGCTGTGTAGTTTTACTCAGCATATCCGCCTAGTGTGTCCCTTATGATGTCGCTCCTGGAGCTGCTGCCGGTCTCTAAATAGGCAGTTGGTTCAGTAGAATTTGGAATTATTTTTTTTTGTGAACCAGCTTAAAAAAATACAAAACTTTTGTGTTAGGGCCTGTTCACATCACCGTTCGCTTCCGCTCCGGGGTTCCTTCTGAGGTTTCTGTCGGGTGAACCCCGCAACGGAAAGTGAAAGTGATAGCACAGCTTCCGTTTCCATCACCATTAGCGCAGTCGACTGCGCTATTAATTCCGTCCGAAAACCAGCCGGAATGGTGACGAACGGAAACCATTAGCGATGTTTCCGTCACCATTGAGATCAATGGTGACTGAAACGGAAGCTGTGCTGTCACTTTCACTTTCCGTTGCGGGGTTCACCCGACAGAAACCTCAGACGGAACCCCGGAGCGGTGGTTCGTCACCATTCCGGCTGGTTTTCGGACGGAATTAATAGCGCAGTCGACTGCGCTAATGGTGATGGAAACGGAAGCTGTGCTATCACTTTCACTTTCCGTTGCGGGGTTCACCCGACAGAAACCTCAGACGGAACCCCGGAGCGGAAGCGAACAGTGATGTGAACAGGCCCTAACACAAAAGTTTTGTATTTTTTTAAGCTGGTTCACAAAAAAAAATAATTCCAAATTCTACTGGACCAACTTCCTATTTAGAGAGCGGCAGCAGCTCCAGGAGCGACATCATAAGGGACACACTAGGCGGATATGCTGAGTAAAACTACACAGCTTATCCCGGGAGCCGCAGGGAATTCTGCCAGCAAAACCGCACCAAATAGCGGCGCAGGTTTCGTGAGGCATGTCCGCTGCGGGAATCCTGCAGGGAAAAAAAAGTTTAGACTTGCCCCGGCCGTAGTCCTGGTGACGCATCTCTCTCTTCTGAACGTAGCCCCGCCTCCTGGGATGACGCTGTAGACCATGTGACCGCTGCATCAGTCACATGGGATGAAACGTCATGACAGGAGGCGGGGCTACGCTAAGAATAGAGGATCGCGTCACCAGGACTACGGCCGGGGGATGTCTAAACTTTATCAATTTAAAAAAGTACCTTTTTTTTCTTCTCTTGTGTGATTTTTGCGGCAGAACCGCAGCATTTCCGCAACAGAGGAGCAGCGATTCCACAGAATACATTGACATGCGACTTAAAAAGCCAAAGCCACACTGCAGGTCCATTTTTTTTGCAGCGTGTGGATGAGATTTGTTCATATCTGACCCTCTCTGCTGCGACTGTGATACACTGCGGATTATCCACAATAAAATGTGTTGCATAAAATCCGCAGTGTTCATGCCTAGTGTGTTCCTACCCTAAGGCCGGATTTACACAAGCGTGTGCTTTTTGCACGCGCAAAAAACGTGGCGTTTTGCGCATGCAAAAGGTCCATAACAGCTCCGTGTGTCAGCAGCGTATGATGCGCGGCTGCGTGATTTTCGCGCAGCCGCCATCATTATGACACTCTGTTTGTATGTTTGTAGCACGTGGTGCTTTTCTAATTTCATTCATAGTTTATACGGCTGCGGAAGCGCTGGGCGTGATTTTCACACACCCATTGACTTCAATGGGTGCGTGATGCGCGAACAATGCACAAATATCGGACATGTCGTGAGTTTTACGCAGCGGACACACGGACACACGCTGCGTGAAAATCACTGACAGTCCGCACGGCACCATAGAGTAACATAGGTCCGTGCGAGGCGCGTGAAAATCACGCACGTTGCACGGACGTATTACACGTTCGTCTGAATAAGCCCTAACAATAAGGCCCAGTTCGCAGAGTTTTTGGGCCTTGATATTGACTCGGACACTGCGTCAGAATCAGCACCAAAAAACTTCCAAAACCGCCTCCCATTGATTTAATCTGAAATCAATGGGAGCCAGTCGCGGAAAAAAGAAAAAGCAGCACGTCCTTTCTTGCCGCGGTTCCGCCTCTGACCTCCCATCTAAATCAATGGGAGGCAGAAAATGCATTTTTCGCTGCGTTTTTTGTCTGCTGTCCTCAATCGCCGCGAGCAAAAAACGCAGCAAAAAAACGCAGCAAGATAGTGTGGGCAGGGCAAAATCTGCCTCAAAATTCTTTAAGGAATTTTGAGGCAGATTTTTTTTTGCCTGCAAAATACTGTGTGAACAGGGCCATACATAAACAACACTTTGAGATAATTTACTCACTGTCAGAAGAGCTGCTCCCACTCCAGTCCTCTTCCGGCGATGTCTTCCAGGGGAGGTCTTCGGTCCAGACGTCCAGTCCTTCACCTCCAGCCAGGCTCCAGGTAAGTTTTGTCCATGTGTGTCCGCGGCTGCGCGCGCTTCGTTCGCGGGTGCGCGCGCGGCCGGTCGCGGGTGCGCGCGCGGCCGGTCTCCAGTGCGGGCGTTCCTGGATGCGCTCGCGAGTGCGCACGCGCGGCAGTTTCATTGTGCGCGCGATCGGGTGCGCGCGCGGGCGGACGGTTTGACGGCCCCCCATGACGAGGGGAGGGGGCCCGCAGCAGCAGCAGCAGCAGCAGCTCACGACATTCTTATGGTGAAAAAAACGGGCCCCATTGCAGGGGCCCGTTTTTTCCTACCAAAAGAATGTCGAGGCAGTTGCCGGGCCCCCCTTTCAATTAGTTTTGGCCGGGCCCCTCACACCACTACCCCTAATACCCCCCTGATGGCGGCCCTGCCCCCAACCATAACCCGATCCCCGCCGCACCCCCTCTCTGCTTGATTCTATGGAGATATATGTGTCACCCATCACAGGCTTCAGCAGTTCCTGTATTACATTAGTTTTGCACAGGGGGGGGGGGGGCAGAAACTTCTATCATCATAGACAGGCTCCTGTCACACAGGTATAATGTAGAAGAATATAGTGCAGCCTCCCTGTCTGTATACTTATGGTTTCTCAGCTTATATTGGAGAATATAGTGAGAATGATAATCACAGTGTCCCCCAGCAGGCAGAATTGGTATGGTCTTTAGCCGGTCGTGTGATGCTGTGCTGAAGCATCATAAAATTGATAGCAAAGCAGAGACGAAGAGAAAGCCGGGGAAAACTAAGAATGAAGATGGAGGCTTTTAAAAGCACAGACAAGGCAGTAGTTCAAAAAGTAAGTCCAGTATATATAAAAGAAGTGTAGAGAGGTATACAGTCAGGGGGGGGGGGTGCAGATATGGAAAGTTGTGTTTCCACTGGAGGTCTTCTTTAATACAATGGGTCAGTTGTGCTTTTTTCTGGGCGCAAATCAATTTAAACAAATTTATTTTTGATTTTGGCCAAAAAGAATAGATGTTTGGTCCTCACTAGACAACAATACCATACAGTGCAAAAATAATAGCGCCATACAGTGCCCACATAACAGTGCTATACAGTACCTACACAATACCACCATACAGGACCAAATAATACCGGAGCTACTCCAGACCCATTGGGCCCCGCTTTCCTCTATAGCTTTGGTGTTTGTTTTATGGTGACCTGGTGGTGGAATGATAGCGGCCCTGGGGGCAATTGCCCCATTTGTCCCTGCAACAATCCAGTCCTTAAAACAGGAGCGGGCGGTGTGTTACTGAATAACCAGTCAGTGCTGCTTTTCAGGAGACTAGAAAAGCTGAATGACAACTTCTGTGGGAGCGGTTATGGCAGCCATATTGGTTGTCACCCAGCTTTCCTAGCGACAGATGAAAGTAGAAGGATAATAATAAGACGGTGACTTTACTTGTCTCCGATTTGTTGATCTTTCTAACCAGTAAAATAAATCTCTATTATACGGAGGCATCCAGAGCGTGTTATTTGCCCATGTACCGGATGCCACCGGGTCCTAACACAAAGGCAGGCGTTCTAGATTCAGTCTTAGCTATGATGTCATGGCCTTTGAAGTGGGATTTTCCTCATGTCAACTCTGCAGAGGTGCCTTGTCTTACCGCGCCTCAGGCAGAAAAACACAAATCACTGGAGCAGTCACCTGTTAACCTCAATGTGAGAAAACAAATACATATATTGGCCGTGCTGTCAGGAGGAGCCAGCGCCAAACCAACGGCGTATATACAATGTCCATGTGATGTCATCAGAGCTCAGGACCTGGGACCGTCCAGTTTCCGGGCTGCTGGCCAAATATTTACCATTCCGAAGCTTCTAAGTTACAGAACACTTCCATACATCACCGCATGGCAAGTATTTGCCCCCTCTTATTAGTAGGTACAGCCATTCCAGCAACATCCATTGGTAACAGGTGCATAAACTCAAACATACAGCCATAGACACATAGAATGGGGAGTACAGGTGAACATGGCACGGTCATGGGATCCCGCCATTCCCAAAGAGTGTGTGTCTTGGTACAAGCCTCGAAACAGAAGAGAACGGTGCTGAACTGTGTCGTGCAGCTGCGATCGGCAGAGTCTCTTTGCCCCCTAACTGTATGATATCTTTGTTGTCTGCAGCAAGAGCGTGGGAAAAGTATTGTCAAACCTCACTGCTCCCTACTTAATAAAGTTATAGGATCCATAGGGAGCAGTGATTTTTGCAGGACTCTCTTAGACCGTGAGGAGTCTATATATTTACTTGGTCGGGACTTGGAGAAGGCGTGCCAACTCTGTTCCCACGATCCAGCTAGGGGCATCCTAAGGAAGAAAGGACCCTTCTTAGTTTCAAAAACCTAAGCACATGAATGGCAATGGAATGGTAATTGTTTTGCTAATAATTGCATCTATTTCTATCACTTTTAGGAAACATGATTTTCCTGCATCGTGATAATACAGAGTGGCGAGACATTGCCAGCACAGCTTCAACTTAGATTCTTCTGCCAGATCCCCCCCCACATTTAAAAGAACTAGTTGTGTGGGGCACATGGAGGGCCCATGCAATCCTCACCTACACCCCTTGTGACCGCTAATGCTCCAGGGTAAGAGTCGGCACATATGGACTTAAAGGAGTTGTATATCCATTCACCAGACCCCCTGCAGTCCGATTCTAGCAGGGTCACTTAAAGACC
Organism: Rhinoderma darwinii; assembly: GCF_050947455.1. Taxonomy (NCBI): domain Eukaryota; kingdom Metazoa; phylum Chordata; class Amphibia; order Anura; family Rhinodermatidae; genus Rhinoderma; species Rhinoderma darwinii. Next base: position 17,575,661 of record NC_134696.1, on the reverse strand, counting down.
TAAAGAGTATTTGTTTTTTGCCCCCTCCACTAGTTATAACTTTTTTATTTTTATGCCGATGTTTTTTTAGGCGCCGTTTTGAACATATACATGAGCGCTTGATTTATATTGATTTCATGCTTTTTCATACTGTTTACCATAAATAACATTTGTACAGGTTGCTACAGTTATGGAGATACCAAATAAATAAATATGTGGTCATGTGATGTAAACTCAATAAAGTTTATTTTTTGTTTACATTTTTTTTTCAAAGGGGTAGTCCAATGACAGACGTTTATAGCATATTCATATGCTGTGCCGCAAATGTCTGATAGGTCAGAGTCCCATCAAATCAGGTGCTATGACCACGTTGTGCAGAAGAAGCCAAGTGGCCACAAAGGGGGGAAAACGCTTCTCCACTTTGCAGTGCCCGTTTCTCAGCTTCTATTGTACAATGTGGGTCACGGGACCCCTGTTCTCCAAAACGGTGGAGATCTCAGAATGTGGGATCCTCACCTATCAGATATTTATGGCAAATGCTGCAAATATGCCATAAATTGTTGGTTACCGATAATAATCCTTTTGCAATCGTGGTGTTTTAGGGTTTATTGGGATTGGAGACTCTTCAGACCTCAGTAGGGGATCGCTGCTTTCAATCACAGCCGCCTTGCTGCAGGTAAAAAAAAAAAAGTGCGAGATTGTACACCGTGTTCAAAATTATTATGCACATTGGATTTAAGTGTCATAAACATTTAACTATTCGTTTTTCAATGAAACTCATGGATGGTATTGTGTCTTAGGGCTCTTTGGATCATTGTAATCAATCTCAGACACCTGTGATAATTAGTTTGCCAGGTGTGCCCAATCAAAGGAAAACTACTTAAGAAGGACGTTCCACATTATTAAGCAGGCCACAGGTTTCAAGCAATATGGGAAAGAAAAAGGATCTCTCTGCTGCCGAAAAGCGTGAAATAGTGCAATACCTTGGACAAGGTATGAAAACATTGGATATTTCAAGAAAACTTAAGCGTGATCATCGTACTGTGAAAAGATTTGTGGCTGATTCAGAGCACCGACGGGTTCGTTCAGATAAAGGCATAATGAGGAAGGTTTCTACCAGACAAATTAATAGGATTAGGAGAGCAGCTGCTAAAATGCCATTGCAAAGCAGCAAACAGGTATTTGAAGCCGCTGGTGCCTCTGGAGTCCCGCAAACCTCAAGGTGTAGGATCCTCCAGAGGTTTGCAAGTGTGCATAAAGCTATTATTCGGCCACCCCTAAACAATGCTCACAAGCAGAAACGGTTGCAGTGGACTCAGGAATACATGAAGACTAATTTTCAAACCGTGTTGTTAACTGATGAGTGCCGTGCAACCCTGGATGTTCCAGATGGATGGAGTAGTGGATGGTTGGTGAATGGCCACCATGTCCCAACAAGGCTGCGACGTCAGCAAGGAGGTGGCGGAGTCATGTTTTGGGCTGGAACCATGAGGAGAGAGCTGGTAGGCCCCTTTAGGGTCCCTGACGGTGTGAAAATGACCTCTGCAAAGTACGTAGAGTTTATGACTGACCACTTTCTTCCGTGGTACAAAAAGAAGAACCGTGCCTTCCGTAGCAAAATTATCTTCATGCATGACAATGCACCATTTCATGCTGCAAAGAATACCTCTGTGTCATTGGCTGCTATGGGCATAAAAGGAGAGAAACTCATGGTGTGGCCCCCATGTTCCCCTGACCTCAACCCTATTGAGAACCTTTGGAGCATCCTCAAGCAAAATATCTATGAGGGTGGGAGGCAGTTCACATCAAAACAGAAGCTCTGGGGGGTTATTCTGACATCCTGCAAAGATATTCAAGCAGAAACTGTCCAAATACTCACAAATTCAATGGATGCAAGAATTGTGAAGGTGATATCAGAGAAGGGGTCCTATGTAACATGTAACTTGGCCTGCTAAGTTTTTTTGGATTGAAAGAGCTTTTGATTTCTGTAAATATGACCTCCTGATGCTGCAAATTCAACAAATGACCATTTTAGTCTCTTTACAACCTTTAAAATGTTTTGATCTCTGTTGTGCATAATAATTTGAAACAAAAAAAATCTGTTCTCATTAGGAGATTTGTTCAATAAAATTCGCATTATACTCCAACGGTTGACGGCTTGAAGATTATACTGACTGTCATTTGCATCGACTATTTAGGAAAATCAGCGAAAAATAACATTTGCATAATAATTTGGTACTCGGTGTAGTTGTCATATAGGGCCGACCAATGAAGAGGAGCGGAATAAAGCAACGAGTCACTAGTAACTAACGCTCCTGCGTGCTTCACTCCTCTCCTCTTCCTCATTTGTCTGCCTTATAATGATGATGAGCAACGTCTCAACACCCAGTGTGAACATAGAGCGTCCCAACCCCCCACCAAATTGTATTAGGGCTGCTAACTGTTGGCCAATGGACAGGCACTATATGGCGGCGCCGCGGCCCACTGTCCTCTATGACTGGCTGCTAGTCCATGATGGGACTACGGATGTCTCTGCACTCGGTAACATCAGGTAAAGGGGAAATCCAGTCAAAATGATCGTCTGATCTGTCATGGATGAAGGTGAGAAGACTGGAGTCTTTCATCTCGGACCACCACTGATTTCCAGAATGAAAGGGCGATATAAAGAGATCAAACCCTTTGGCACTGCACAGAGATTGCTCTGCTATATTTGCGGGGCTTCCACTACCCCTGAAAACCAAGACTCACTTCACCCCCGGACACCAGTGTCCATCCTGTATGTACAAGCTTGTAACATTATACATCCCTCATTATATAACATGGCGGTCAACAGATGTAGCAGTGCTGACTATTAAGATAATTCCGTAAAACCACAGAAAACACACGGTGATGTCACAGAGAGTTGCGCCACATGATAAACCCAGCTCTGCTATATTTCTACGGAGATGGGCTGCGTCTATGTATGGTGCATCTTTTTTTAACTATCTGAAAGGAGTCCCCCAAGTTACTATAAAGAATAGAGCACAGTCCCATGGTTCTATGCTGGACTATTGGATACTGGATAAATAGAATTTGACTTATAATATTTACCCTGCAGTAATTTGGTCCCTGAGAGCAGATCTCGGGGCAGCTCCAGAGATCTCACTGTTTACATACAGAGCGTCCATGCAGAGACATAGCTGAAGCTCCAGGGACCCAATGCTAAATCTCTACAGGGACCCCCATCACATGCCACTATAGTACTGCTGTCCCCGAATGTGGTATTGGCCCTTAGGCTGTAGGGCCCGGTATGACTGCAACTTCTGTATCCCCCTCCATCGGCATCTTCATCCGCTTCTTTCAACAACCTTTATTTATACAAGTTCTGACCCAAAAATATACATTTCATCTGAAGTGGCATCCCAAAGTTATATTGTCCCGTCCTTTTTTCAGTCATCTGTATACAAAAGTCTATACAAATAAAGTTTTATATGCAAACTTTTCAATAAATTTCACACTCCCGGGATCAGATATAACCAGTGTCATCTCAACGTCAAATCTGAAACCCTAAAAATGGGTCAAAATTGTCTCAGTTACATGACAGATGTCCCGAAATGTCTCAAGAATAATATGTTAGACATGAGACCCATCGACTATGACCCATAGACTTTTATGTGTGATATATGACATCCCTAATTTATAAATATGGTGGACACTTAGTGGTGTCGGAGGTATCAGAACCAGTTTAAAACTATTTCCACCAATTTGCATCTCCCCCAATTTACAATACAAGATACATGATTATTTTCTATAGGGGAAGTAAAGAGATGGGTAACTCACGGTCCACGTCGCTGACTTAGCCGTGCTGGATTGCTGGAACGTCACTTCAAAGTTGTGGGATCCTGGGTAGTCGGTGTTGGATGGGATGACCGGTGCTGGAGACATGGCGTCAAAGGTGGAGCTGGGCTGGGAGTAGGGGGAATGTGTGGGGACATTCGAGTTGTGGTCGGGGTTGTAGGGACTGGTGGAGGCTGCTCTGCTTCCGATACTCTGATCCATGGTGTTATTCAGCAAACTGAATTGAGACTGCAGACAAGGAGGAAAGGGGAGGAGGGAAAAAAAGAACACACAGGTAAGAGGGATTGAAGCATCAGCGGCATCTTAGCACTGGAGAGATCTTGTTACAGGACTCTTAAAGGACTTGCTCACTTTGGAGTCATTTGCAAAATTTCCTGAGGGTGTTTTTTTTTTTTTTTTTTACCTTTTTGGTAACAGGTCAACACTTGTCAGAGGATTGAATGACAGGTTTTGTTGTGAGCACCCTCTAAGTACAGGAATACCTCAGCGCTACTCAGTGCAAGCTGCACCCTTAGAGAGTCTAAAGAGCAGGAAAGACTTTGCAAAATGTGTCATATAAAAAAAAAAAAGGACTATTTACACAGCCTCGAACATCTAAAAGTACTACAAGTCCATGAGCCTTTAATATTCTAGGTTGTCTTGGTTTCCCAGAACATAATAGATGCTGGGTGACAACTTTGTAATGGCCGCCACTAGGGTATCTTCACATGTACATGTTTTGGTTTCATTAAAGGGCTTGTCCACTTTTTACAATCCCTTTTTGGGTCCACAATAATAAGCAGATCACAGGGTGTCCCACTGTCTAGATCCCCAGCGATGAACTGTAATCTGTAGGGGGAACACCGCAGCAAGTATTCAATTCCCCTGCAGTGCCACCACAGGTGAAATTAAGCATTACATGGTGCATATTAAAATTAATAGGCTATCCAAATGTCCATGTAATGCACAACCGTACTGGGTCATCCAGCTCTATGTAGCCATTCTGTACTCCGGCTTATTGGTGGAGATACAGAATGAGGAACCCTCCTCGATTATCTCAGAATTCCTTAACAGGGTACTTGAGAATGTTTTTTTTAAAAGTCAGACAACTACTGTAAGAAAAAAAGATTTTGTTTTTAGAAATTACATTCTCATGCTGCTGAATAGACCACAGAATTTTGGTGGGACAGGATAGTGGAATTTTCTCTACTCTGGTTAACATTTCAATATCTTCTTTTATGGAAATCTTCATCCACCATTCAGCTGGAATATCCAACACAAGGATTTTGGGGAAGAATTATTGTTTTTAATTACCAGGTCTTTAGGACCAATAGATATTCTCAAAAGTTCCAGAAATTCTACCAAGTGCATAGGGAAGGGTGCATTACACCCCCATCACGGTCCCTTTATTCTGGTAAACTTTTGATGGTCATTTCTCAGGGATCTTTACCTATGTGAACAAATAAGAGTGAAGTCTACAAACATCCATAAAGCTAATGCACCACGGTTTTAAGTAAAGCATCTACAAGGTGTTTATTTTTGAACAGGACACATTCTTTCCCATGACATGGCTGTGACAAGGAGAATAGTCGCACCAGGGGTTATGGTCTCCAGACATCAAAGAGATTGGGTTACCGGACCAGGATAATGTGTGTTCTAAGCATTACAGTGACAGGCAATGACGACGGATTAGGGGTGAGTGCACTTTGTTTATTGGTGTAAGTGCCTATGGGGATGTAGACACAGAACTGAAAGGAAAGGGCAAATAAAGGAATGGATTGACTATTTAATGACCCATCAGCCCTAATCACCCTATTATGGAAGAAAAGTAGCATTTCTGTAGGATCAGCAGAGTAATATCTGAACAAGCAAAACCAAAAATGGAAAAAAAAATTAGTCTGATCAGTAGATCAGGGACCTTCTAGGTGACGTATAACATATATTGCAACTATATTGGCCTTTTGATTGTAGTAGGTAAACAAGATAACATTTTTTAAAAATCCCCACTAAATATAAATCATTGAATTGTCCTATGTTCACCAGTTTCTTAGATGTGTCTGTGTCTGGGAAAGCTGGGTCAAATCCGGCTTCCATCGCAGCTCCGCCAAGGGAGTCCAGAATGGAAAATATAGGAGTCTGGAAAATTTGGGTTACGACAACCCATGTGGAGTTGTAGTAATGGCCATATTGGAGCACACAACTTACTCAGACATAGATATTACCAGAAAATTGCTGAATAGACAGAATTGAAAGGCAAGTAATTGAATTTACAAGGAAGAAGGTGACAACCCTAAGAAGGGGCATCTATAATAACTAGAATATTCTTCTACCTTTGTTGTAGATCATGCAGCAATAAGGGCACGTTCAGAGATGGCGCAAATTTTCCGCTGAGGATTTTGCCACAATTTGGCAGCAATTACTCAACGAAACTGCTGAAAAATTTGTACATGGAGGTTTCTTCCAGACGTGAGATTCCGCAGCGGACTTGCCGCAGGTTTCAGCCTTTGCAATCAAGGCTGAAATCCGCAGTGAATATCCGCTGCTTCTCTGCAACAGACTAAGCACGCTCCGGAGTGTAAATTCCACTCCACAAGTTATTTTCCGCACCGTTTCCTGCACTAAATAAACCAAAAAGCTATAAAAAGCAAAGACTTAATAATCTGCTGCAAATCCGCCTCGTCTGAACATGTCCTAAAAAGTAATTTGGGTGGAATTTTAAAATCTCATGTTAGTTCATATAATCATTGTATTCTTGAACACTTCATACAAGGTCATTCTACTACATCTGATAGTCCAGAAGTCCTGATAGTCTGGCAAGTACTTTAATGTACCTGATGTAAAACTGGGATTGGACCATTGGGTCCTGGGTAATTTTTGATCCAGGTTTTTTTCTATGACCTGTGTTCTGGAGGATGTGATACTATGGATGCCAGACTTTTGAAAAAATATGTTCTTTACCGCAGCTTGAAAGGTGACGCTGATGACATCACCAAATCAAGTTTTAATTCAAGTCCCGCAAATGATCTTCTACCTACAAACTGCTCTCTGCTTTGTTATCTCTGGGCTATGACTCTGTTCTCCACCTCAGAAAAGGAGATTGAGTGAAAGTTGCAAATATCTGGAAATATTATCCGAGGATCTGTGCGACACGGCTTATTTCCCCTGGTACATAATGACCTCATATCGCTGTATCAGACTCATGGTCCATACGGAGGGAAATCATTAATAACATTAAAGGGATTCTTATGCACATGAAGCTTTAATCATTACTTTTTGTTTCTCATCCTTTCCAGATCACTGCTTGCTGTCAGTAAATGGAATGGTGCATAACTTCTCATTTTACAACGATTAAGCTCTATTTACATAAGACCGGACAATCCTTTTCAAGGGTTTGTCTGCTTAAGACCACCCATTTCCAAATGCCCTGGGGTCGTAGAGGCGACTTTAACTCTGGAGGACCCGGCACGCCCATGTCTTACACAGAAGATCCGTTGATTTCAATGTGCACAGATTATATATTATTTGCGTTGTCAGAGAGAGCGGTTGCAAAATCTTCCACAGTATTCTCAAATGTTCTGCGTCCTCCAACGATTCCACGCATAGCAGAAGTCTAATAGAACCCATGTTCATCCTGAGCTTCCTGGTTCTTGAGTAGAATGGTACAGCTACAGAACTGGCAGAAAATACGGGCACAATTACACAGGCAGAGCAGTACTAGAAGTGTATAAAATGCTGATATATCTGGTATTCAGGGACGGATGAAAGATATAAACTATGAGCATCTTGTATGAGGTCTGAGACGTGATGCTGAACACTTCAAGGTGCAGATTGTAGATTCCAAATTTTCTGTTATTGGCCCCTACGGCATTGATGTCTGTAGTCTATAGCAGATCAGTACATCCTACATCTATCTATCTTTACTTGGTTTAATGACTTTTTCCATCTGAGAAGGATAGATGATTTCTGATGACTCAGGTGCGAGACGATTCAAGGTGCTCACCTGCCTACAACTGGCCCCTGGTGAATATTCATAATATAATTTACACTGTGGCCTTAGGTGGCTCCTTAGCTTAATTCTTGACTGTCACATCTGTCCGGCGAGGGAGCTGTGCGCTCTGGTTGTTGTATTACATAATTGCCTACATGAGCATCTATGTGTGTGCGCGTGTGTGTATGTGTGTGTGGTAATGTATATGTGTAATAGTGTATGATGTAACATCTACAATACTCACTATCATGTAACATCTACAAGGCCTCCATCATGTAATAGAGATAAGGTCTACAATCATACAATCATACAATGGCCAAAGGTTTCCGGATCATGCCACGGATTCGGATTCTCCATCATATTAATGAAAAGTCTCGCCACTATGTAATATTGACAATGTGCACCATCATGTAATATCTACAAGGTCCACCATGATGTAATATCTACAAGGTCCACCATGATGTAATATCTACAAGGCTCACCATGATGTAATATCTACAAGGTTCTCCATGATGTAATATCTACAAGGTCCACCATGATGTAACATCTACAAGGCTCACCATGATGTAATATCTACAAGGCTCACCATGATGTAATATCTACAAGGTTCTCCATGATGTAATATCTACAAGGTCCACCATGATGTAATATCTACAAGGTCCACCATGATGTAATATCTACAAGGCTCACCATGATGTAATATCTACAAGGTCCACCATGATGTAACATCTACAAGGCTCACCATGATGTAATATTTACAAGGTCCACCATGATGTAATATCTACAAGGTCCACCATGATGTAATATCTACAAGGTTCTCCATGATGTAATATCTACAAGGTCCACCATGATGTAATATCTACAAGGCTCACCATGATGTAATATCTACAAGGTCCACCATGATGTAACATCTACAAGGCTCACCATGATGTAATATTTACAAGGTCCACCATGATGTAATATCTACAAGGTCCACCATGATGTAATATCTACAAGGTTCTCCATGATGTAATATCTACAAGGTCCACCATGATGTAATATCGACAAGTTCCACCATGATGTAATATCGACAAGGTCCACCATGATGTAACATCTACAAGGTCCACCATGATGTAACATCTACAAGGTCCACCATGATGTAATATCTACAAGGTCCACCATGATGTAATATCTACAAGGTTCTCCATCATGTAATATCTACAAGGTTCTCCATGATGTAATATCGACAAGGTCCACCATGATGTAATATCGACAAGGTCCACCATGATATAACATCTACAAGGTCCACCATGATGTAATATCTACAAGGTCCACCATGATGTAATATCTACAAGGTTCTCCATGATGTAATATCTACAAGGTTCTCCATGATGTAATATCGACAAGGTCCACCATGATGTAATATCGACAAGGTCCACCATGATATAACATCTACAAGGTCCACCATGATGTAACATCTACAAGGCCTCCATCATGTAATATCTACAAGGTCCACCATCATATAACATCTACAAGGTCCACCATGATGTAACATCTACAAGGCCTCCATCATGTAATATCTACAAGGTCCACCATAATATAAGATCTACAAGGTCTCCATCATATAACAACTACAAGGCTCACCATGATTTAACATCTACAAGGTCCACCATGATGTAACATCTTCAAGGCCTCCATCATGTAATATCTACAAGGTCCACCATGATGTAACATCTACAAGGTCCACCATCATGTAATATCTACAAGGTCCACCATGATGTAACATCTACAAGGTCCACCATAATGTAAGATCAACAAAGCTCACCATGATGTATATAACATCGACAAGGTTCATCGTCAAGTAACAAATCAAAGGTCTATCATTATACAATGGACACGTTTCATCATCATGCTACATGTAAAAGTTTTCATGCCTTGACCAAATTCAAGAGTATACACTGTTGTTCTCTGTTATCAGCTTTCTCTTACAGCAATACCCCTTTTTCTATTCTCTTAAAGGCTACACCAAGCAACACTGATAAACTGTGTTATGCCAAGTGCAGGGCATAAAGGGGTAGTCCAGAGTGTCCCTTTAAGTAATTTTTTTGCTTGCTTGACTAAAACGAATAATGTTTTGGTGAAGACATCATGACTTTTCCTTAAACTGCTGAGAGTTAAAATCTTTCATTATCGCAGCGTTTGTCATACAGAGAACATGTAAATATCCTTCTATCGTTCTTCTGGAAAAATATCTCACAGATCTAACAATCTTAATTACAATACAACATTTGCCTTGCCCCATGTAGAAACTTCTCGCCCTGCAGATATCATGCTCTACATATGTAGCTAAGAGAATATTTTCGGTATGTCCTATAAAATATCTTACCTGCGATACAGATATCCATCAGTCAGTGGCCTGCAACCACCACTAGAGGGAGCGTACTGCACACGGAATCATACTGCTCCCATTGAAGTCAATAGTAAATCCGTCTGCAGTAAGCTCCCCCTAGTGGTGACTGCAAACAGCTAGATTTGTATAATTTAACTCTATGGGGGAAAGGTGTTTCCCACGCCAATCTTAAACTGTACTGCGCTAGAGTAAAATGCGCCAAATTTATCAAGAGGCGCACGTTTCTTAATAAATTTGGTGCATCTTTGCCAGCTTGTGCGTCAGAAAATCAAATCTATGCCTGTTATTAGCAGGTGTAGATTTGGGCTATAATTTACGCCAACGTTGGCATAAATTATAGTAAATCTTTCGGTCTGCTGAAAACAGCGTTAAATGGCAAAAAAAATCTTTGTGCAAATATGGCGTGCTGCATAATTTGCAATGTTTTAACGTAAGAAAAGTTGCGTAAAAACATTAATAAATTCCTCCCTATATCTATGTGTCAGAAAAAAGGAACTGAGACGGATATAAAGATGTATTATAAAATAAAAATGAACACAAATTTGAAACATGGGAAACAATTCCAATTTTCCAGCCATCATTATTGTAAATGATTGTCCCTTACGGTCGGCTAGTGATGACTACGGCTACGTCTAAGGCCACCGTCAGTCAGTAATAGGTTGGATCGCGTATTCCTCTTCTTTTCTGACAAATGGCTATTGATTTGAGGATATTTGTTTTAAGGGTGTATTTACCTTTTTTGCCGCAAATTCTGCCCAGTCCTTACAAATCCAAGTACATGTAATTATAGGACCTGTCTCTTTAAGGCAATAAATAGTGAAGTAGTACTCTTAACGTACAGTCAGATAATGAATGGTAGGAGCCCCATCATTTTTCATCATGGCAGTCAATAGGATCCACCCGGACACGTCTCGAATACAGCGAACCCTTATCTTGATTGTAAGAATTCTGCGCGGACATGTGTGAACTGTCCCATATTTACTTTCTAATTATCCCTCAATTGAGCTTTCAAAGACTGGGAGGGACAAGTATCCTCAGCCCACAGGCTACGTTTTACCGAGCAATTTATCAGTATAGGGATCAAATGCGTAATGACAGCTTGTAAGGACGCCCATCGAAAGCTTTCGCTATCTGTCAGGTCTCAGCAATTTGGAAATGGATATTTTGCTTCGCTATCCCAAAAAAGATAGGGTCCTTATCTATGGGAAGATATTCATAGACATACGGTCACAGCTGGAGGATGGGCAGGTGTCATACCAGATCCTTTACTGCCAAACGAGCTTGTCGATCAGCGCTCGTTTGTTCGATCGACTTGGTGTAATTGATCGTTAATACGATCGATCCTCCCTATGCATTTTGCATCTTGTCGGCAGCACATCCCCTGCTCACACGGGCAGACGTAATGCCGACAGGCGAGCATTTTTTTGTCCACATAAAAGATCCGATCAGCCGATGAACGAGCGCTTGTGGCGATCACATGTGACATTTTAGGAATTGACATTTAAGCAATTCCTTTCATATATTCTGCACAGCAGATCCAAATTGGAGTTACCCTTTAAAGTGTAACTAAACTTTTATAGCCATAGTGACATGTCAGAAGTTTTGATCTGTGGGGGTTCGAGCTCTGAGACCCCCTCCCTTAGCTAAAACGAGAAGGTGATCGCTGTGCCGTTATGTTTCTGATCGTCTTTCCTCGGAGCGGTGACTGGTTCAATGAGTCCGGAAAGTGCTCGCTCGGCTTTCCAAGAAAACTCAATCAAAAACTAAGCGGTTCTGCCGCTTCAATTTAGAGATCGGTGGGGGTCTCAGTACTCGGGTCCTCGTCGATTAAAACTTCTGACGTGTCACTATGACATGTCAAAATATTTGTAAAAGTTTAGTTACCCTTTAATATATGAACACCCTAAATATGGATTGGAGAGGAGGCGTATATGTATGTGCCCTGGATCTTAAACTATGTAATCCCGGTGTTGTTCCTGCAAGCAGGCATTCGAAATTTGGGTTGTTCAAACACATTAATCTGCATTCTTGCCGACCACAAGAATTAATGTTATTAGCTGTGTCAATACGTATCTTCTAACCGGAGTCAAAGACAATTACTCCATTCACACAAAACATCCCTAGCAGGCAAACTTTTCTATACAAATTCCGTCTTGAAAATCAAAAAGTTTGTGTTTTTGTATTGTTGGGAAATTCTGACAAGTCAAAACACTACGTAAGTGGCAAGGATATCACCGGCTTCACTGGTAGTAAGATACAGTATGACACTCGGATCTGGTATAACTGATATACTACAGTTGGGACACTCATCTTCCATAGAGGACAATGACAAAAATATTGGAACTGCAAATTCTGTGCAAATTTTGTGCAAATTTTGAACATTTTCTTCCCATAAAAGTCAACGGAAATGCTGAGAGACTAGATTTCCCTTCTGTATCATCCAAGACTCAGATTGCATTAACCTGTACAAAAATTGCAACCAGCCGCAACTATAAAGCTCAGCGTTAGCCTATTGGCCACTACACCTGGCCTGATACCCCATGAGCTCTGGTCGATTTTGGCGGTGGAAACTTCCATATTAATATAATTTTATTCTGACTTGGATTCAGGCAAATTCTCGAATAAAATGAATGCTTATTATAACTATTTTAAGGTGAAAATGACATTTAGATCTGTAAAGCTGAATGAATTCTGCCCAGGGTGGAAGGTGTTAAGTCGAGGGTAATAACAATTTGTAGGAAGTATTAATAAGTATTTTGGGGATATTGGTCATCTTTATCTCCTATGGTATTTTTACCAAAAAATATAGATTTTATATGTAACAATAATAATATTTATATGGGTCGTTTTATTTTTCACGATTTTTTTAAGAATGGCGTAGTGTTTTTTTCTTATGAAAATTGAATCAAAAATGGCGAAAAAAAGGACTCATGTAAATATAAGCTAATAATCAGCAACATATTAACAGGTTGGGAGGCCCCATAGCAAAGATACGAATTAGGCCCTTTTCAGGTGCTGCTTGACACCATCCCACGCTGCCCAGGACAGGCGGTTCGGATGCCCACATCCCTTTTCTACTTCCTTGTTTGCTAATATTGTAGCACCTATGGAGACCACAACCCTGTGCAGGATCTCACCAACTATTAACATAATAAGAAAGACCAATTTGAATAGTTATAATGCCGTAGGATCTGCATCCCATGCCATTACCCAGCATTATCTCCTTAACCTTGGCTGCACATGTTTCCAAAAGATCAGAACCTCTATAATATGCAAAAAGTCATTATTTAGCTACATTTTCTTCATATTTTATTTTAATGGACAATGAAAAGGCTAAATATCACCCCTCCCAGTGAGGGCACCCGAGGGATACAGATGGGCGGAGGTGTACAGCATCTGTGGGAGGTGCATGAAACAGCTGTGTGACAGGTGTATAGGAGACCTATGTGAACCTAGGACTGCAGGCAAAGTAATTATTACTAAATACTCAGTAGAAAACATTGTAAAAAAAACAACAACAACACAACAATACAATAACAAATAACGTTTTATAAAAAATATTAAAAAAATGTATGTAAACAATAAATTTGAAAGTCATATTATATATATATATTATTTATTAAACGACTATTAAAATGATTGTTTACATACATTTATTAAATATTTTTTATAAAAAGCTATTAGTATTGTTTGTTTTTAAATAAAACAAAATAATAAATATAAATATATATCAATTTTTGTAAAATAACCAATAAAAGAACAAGAACAATCTCAGATCTGTACATTCCTTTTTGGAAAACAAAGAATACATAAAAAATAAAATAAAAATTGTAAGTATAATAATTATATATATATATATATATATATATATATATATATATATATATATATATATATATATATATATATATATATATATAATTATTATACATTTTTTATTTATTGATTAATTTTTTTAAATAAAAATGAATTTGTTAAGTGTAATTTTTTTTCTAAAACTAGTAATTAATCATGAATATATTTATTTTTAATAATCTAAAAGAAAATTAATACATCGAAATTAATATTATTAATAATAATAATAATAATAATAATAATAATAATAAAAGTAATAAGAATTTTTAAAATAGAACCATTTTTTTTCTCAATAAATAACACATAAAGCCTTATTGGAAAAAACATACAAAATATTTTGAAAAATTTATTTACATTGAAAAAAAACCCTGAATTAAAAATTGAAATTCTGAAATCACAACTGTTCTATTAAACTATCACAGAGGATCCTCCGTTGATATCCACTGAACGTGAAGTATTTTTGGACATTTCTATATCTCAGCATGATTTACCGACATGTACATATAAAACCTTCTGCGACTGAATGAGAACTCCACGACCTCCCTGTAAGTATCTCATTTCTGTCTCTATTAAAACTTATTTTCTATGTTGATAAATTGGGAGAAAATTGGTTATCATTCGCCTAATTTGTATTACATGGTTCTACTATAAGATCGCGAGGAAAAAAAACGAATACACAGATTATGAGTAGGTTTAGTACATACTTGTGCACATTTTTGCACTCTAATTTCTTTTGTCATGACTGTCAGACTCTAAGTCGTTCCCAAAAGAAGCCCCTAATTTCCTAATCTCACGCATGGAAGACTCTCAATGGCAACAGGTGTGAAAACCGCGCTGCACAATGAGTAAGACAGTTGTGATTGGCTCAAAGGCATTTTGCCAATTATTTTTTATTACAAAAAATTAAAAAAATGCAGGTAGACAACCGAAATAACCTACCGTGTATGGCTGCATGGGGTCACTTATATACAGCATCTTAGTCTTCCTGGAATACAAATGCAGATGGCAATTGTCCCAGCAGAGCAGTCATGGGGTCAGTAGGATGCAATGGAGAATAGGTAAGAAATGCAACGTGTAGACAGCGCGCAGGTATAACACACAGTGCATATGTCTTAGAGGATGCTGTGGTACATGGAAGCAGTTTGTTAGGTTTTTTTTTTTCGTTTTTTTCTCATCTCCCTTGGTTCTGTCAACTAGCTGCATCCAACAACAAACTTGAGTCCACCCCCTTTCCTCATGACTATTCATTAAACCACCAGGCAGGTTCAGGCTTGCCCGGTGTTGTATTGGACTATACCATGTATCCCGAGAGGGGGGGATGAGGACGGGTCTACTTTTTTAAATATTATTAAACTCAATGTATTTTAATTCGGTAAAGCTGGATTCTGAGCGCCAATAGGTTACGTGTAAGACAAGTGGAACTACAAGTCAAACGCGACTGGGTTATGGATGACGTAAAAACTAATTCTTCATCATAGAAGGTTCGGTAGCCGGTTACTTGTCTCCATCGTTAAGGTAACATCAATAAGTCTCATCTCCAAGCCAAGATCATGGAGACACAAAGTCTAACTTCATAAAACACCAAGACCGGCCGCTAATTCTCGGGGTTAACAGGTATTAATCTCTTGACATTCTGCATTTGTTGAGGCATTAAACTGCGTTAGTAAAGTATAAAAACACGCAAAAAAATGTATCAATGAGGAAACGCCTTGTATAAAACAATAACTTAAAGTCAAACGACAGTAAAAAAAAGTTAACCCCAATTTCCCATCCTTCTCTTGGCACAATTACAGGAGTCCGGGAGGCTGAGATATGAGAGATGTTTGGTGTATTCCTCACACCAGAGATTTCCATTGACTATCTCTTATATGGAGCGATCAATGTGATCACTGAGGATTTTTTTTTCTTAAAGGCCCTTGTACATGGGCCAATGATGGGGCAAACGAGCGCTCATATGAAAACTCGTCCCCGATCATTGCCCTGGGCAACGATCAGACGATGAACGAGCAAACACTCGTTCATCGTCTGATGGTATCGTTTATGCTGCAATAAATATCATCGTTGTGGGCAGCACGTCTCGCCGTGTAAACAGGAAGATGCGCTGCCGACATCATGGAAATGCATGGGGACGAGCGATCGTAGTAATAATCACTCGTCCCCATACATTACTGACCATAGCTACGTGTGAAAAGAGTAAACGAGCGCCGATAAACTGAAGGGAGAGGGGAGTAAACCACTGGCAGGCACCTCTGGGTACGGCTTATCTCCCCTGAGAACAAAGGATCAGGCATGATGAAATCCAACTGGCCGATCCTTTTTTCTCCCGACATCTGCCATCAAGGGGAGATTCAGGAGGCCCTCATATACATTAGATCATACACATTAGATCATATACATTAGATCATATACAGTGAAGGAAATAAGTATTTGATCCCTTGCTGATTTTGTAAGTCTAGAATTTTTAGGCTAGGTTAATTTTACCAGTGAGAGATAGATTATATTAAAAAAAAAAAGAAAATCACATAGTCAAAATGATATATATTTATTTGCATTGTGCACAGAGAAATAAGTATGTGACCCCCCACCAACCATTAAGAGTTCAGCCTCCTCCAGACCAGTTACACGCTCCAAATCAACTTGGTGCCTGCAGTAAAGACAGCTCTTACATGGTCACCTGTATAAAAGACTCCTGTCCACAGACTCAATTAATCAGTCTGACTCTAACCTCTACAACATGGGCAAGACCAAAGAGCTTTCTAAGGATGTCAGGGACAAGATCATAGACCTGCACAAGGCTGGAATGGGCTACAAAACCATAAGTAAGACGCTGGGTGAGAAGGAGACAACTGTTGGTGCAATAGTAAGAAAATGGAAGACATACAAAATGACTGTCAATCGACATCGATCTGGGGCTCCATGCAAAATCTCACCTCGTGGGGTATCCTTGATCCTGAGGAAGGTGAGAGCTCAGCCGAAAACTACACGTGGGGAACTTGTTAATGATCTCAAGGCAGCTGGGACCACAGTCACCAAGAAAACCATTGGTAACACATTACGCCGTAATGGATTAAAATCCTGCAGTGCCCGCAAGGTCCCCCTGCTCAAGAAGGCACATGTACAGGCCCGTCTGAAGTTTTCAAATGAACATCTGGATGATTCTGAGTGTGATTGGGAGAAGGTGCTGTGGTCAGATGAGACTAAAATTGAGCTCTTTGGCATTAACTCAACTCGCCGTTTTTGGAGGAAGAGAAATGCTGCCTATGACCCAAAGAACATCGTCCCCACTGTCAAGCATGGAGGGGGAAACATTATGTTTTGGGGGTGTTTCTCTGCTAAGGGCACAGGACTACTTCACCGCATCAATGGGAGAATGGATGGAGCCATGTACCGTCAAATCCTGAGTGACAACCTCCTTCCCTCCACCAGGACATTAAAAATGGCTCGTGGCTGGGTCTTCCAGCAAGACAATGACCCGAAACATACAGCCAAGGCAACAAAGGAGTGGCTCAAAAAGAAGCACATTAAGGTCATGGAGTGGCCTAGCCAGTCTCCAGACCTTAATCCCATCGAAAACTTATGGAGGGAGCTGAAGATCCGAGTTGCCAAGCGACAGCCTCGAAATCTTAATGATTTACAGATGATCTGTAAAGAGGAGTGGGCCAAAATTCCATCTAACATGTGTGCAAACCTCATCATCAACTACAAAAAACGTCTGACTGCTGTGCTTGCCAACAAGGGTTTTGCCACCAAGTATTAAGTCTTGTTTGCCAAAGGGATCAAATACTTATTTCTCTGTGCACAATGCAAATAAATATATATAATTTTGACAATGTGATTTCCTTTTTTTTTTTTTATATAATCTATCTCTCACTGGTAAAATTAACCTAGCCTAAAAATTCTAGACTGTTCATGTCTTTGACAGTGGGCAAACTTACAAAATCAGCAAGGGATCAAATACTTATTTCCTTCACTGTATATTAGATCATACACATTAGATCATACACATTAGATCATATACATCAGATCATATACATTAGATCATACACATTAGATCATATACATCAGATCATATACATTAGATCATACACATTAGATCATACACATTAGATCGTCGGCTGAGTTTCGTCTCATGTATATGGGCACCTCAAGCATTGGAAGAACTCAGGTCAATAGGGATATAAGGGTTGAGAAATGAGACCTAACCCTTTGCACGCAGCTTCATTTCAGCAGTGAGACGCTTGGCATTATACCAGTAAAACCTGGGCACAGAAAATGTACAAATATCTATACAAATACAATACTGATTGATGCTTTGTGTACCAATTCCCCTCTATCTCAAGATCTCTGCTTGATGTGAATAAATGTAAACATTCTTATTTACATCCACAGTCTGAAAACCAGGACAACTCTAGACTTGCTCACAGCTGATGGTTTTGTTACAATGTATCAGTCTGGGCCAGTGGTGTGCATTTATAGTCTTATACCAAAAACCATGAATTACAGCATTGCACTCAGACTAGACCACCAACTCCCAAGGTGGCTCTTAGGCACGTGCCGCTTGTTCTTAATGGAAAAATCTATCTATCTATCTATCTATCTATCTATCTATCTATCTATCTATCTATCTATCTATCTCTATCTATCTATCTATCTATCTATCTATCTATCTATCTATCTATCTATCTATCTATCTATCTATCTATCTATCTATCTATCTATCTATCTATCTATCTATCTATCTATCTATCTCATATCTATCTATCTATCTATCTATCTATCTATCTATCTATCTATCTATCTATCTAATCTATCTATCTATCGTATTTTATATAGCTGTTTTCGCAACTCCCGACCATGTAGTCAGTAAGTGGCCGGGAGTGAGCGTGAGCACATATCCTGTGGATATGTCATAAATGTCCTCCATGGAAAAACCCCTTTAAATGCCGCGGTCGCTATCGAACGCGGCATTTAACTAGTTAAACGGCCAGGGACAGTGCGATCGCTGTCCCTAGCCGTTAGAGAAGCGTGGCAGCTGTAAAACACAGCTGACACCTGCAGGGTTGGGAAGGGGTTAAGGAAGTGGTCAGGGGGGTCTGCCACAGCCGGGCCCCTTGACTGCCAACCTATAAGACGCAGGGACTTTTTTAGCAAGATTTATTCTTGCTAAAAAGTGCGTCTTATAGTCCGAAAACTACGGGTATTTATAAATTATCACCAAATAGCTCAACCAAAACACACAAGTACAATCCATATAATAATACATGTGTTTCCTGCTCTTGCTGCGGTGTGCTGCGCTCAGCAGTTGCAATTTTTTCCTAACTGTTCAAGAAAAGGTTCTTAGAAATGATTCTATGTATCAGGGTTTGAGCAAAGGGATGACACGAGGATTGTCTCTTTGAATCAGAGTCTCACGCACCGTCCCCGCTCGGCATAACTCGGCCTATTCGTTTTTATCAGAGTGTTTCTTTAAGAGAATTCTATTGTTATGATGCAGGTAATTGCACCACATTCAGATACGTTTGTGCATAATTTGTGGTAATTTGCTGCAACAAATGGCCCCATTTTCTTCAAACGTAAAACATTGTAAAATGACGCTTTTTGAAAATGGGCCATATACTGGGAATCGGACATTTTTAATATCAGTGATAAAGAATCGTCGCGCTGAAATTCTTCTGATCATCCGCACTGGCTCTGGGAGTTGGCATAGTCAGACTGGAGAACTTTTTGCACTATTTTGGCAGCCCCTCGTATGGCGTCACGGTAAGAATGTCCCAGCTGAGGGTGCGATAGATCTGCCATCAAAGGCTTGGCCTATAATTACCAGTGCACCCTCCACCTGATCCTTCTGCATTTAGCCGGTAGTAACAACAAAGCCTTCAAGGAGTTCTGAAGTCGAGTGGAGAGAGGGGTGTCAGCGCCCCCACAGCAAAGACTAGAGATGTGGCCTAATACACAAACTCATGTAGTCATCCTGCTCACACTTATCTTACAGAATCCGAAAGATAAACAAGAAGGAGAAGATCCCGCCAGTAATATGTTCTATTTATCATGAGGGCCACAAGTCATACAGCCAGATATCTGTCACCCACATGTTGCTGCATAACGGGATTTATTGGGTGTCATTCATCATCGTACCATCTCATGGGGGTCAGCACCCAGCTTATATAGAGTCAGGAATGGCATATATAATGGGAAATATGGGAGCTAAGAGATCTATCTATCTATCTATCTATCTATCTATCTATCTATCTATCTATCTATCTATCTATCTATCTATCTATCTCATATCTATCTCATATCTATCTATCTATCTATCTATCTATCTATCTATCTATCTATCTATCTATCTATCTATCTATCTATCTATCTATCTATCTATCTATCTATCTAATATCTATCTATCTATCTATCTATCTATCTATCTATCTATCTATCTATCTATCTATCTATCTATCTATCTATCTATCTATCTATCTATCTATCTATCTATCTATCTCATATCTATCTATCTATCTATCTATCTATCTATCTATCTATCTATCTATCTATCTATCTATCTATCTATCATCTATCTATCTATCTATCTATCTATCTATCTATCTATCTATCTATCTATCTATCTATCTATCATCTATCTATCTCATATCTATCTATCTATCTCATATCTATCTATCTATCTATCTATCTATCTATCTATCTATCTATCTATCTATCTATCTATCTATCTATCTATCTATCTATCTATCTATCTATCTATCTATCTATCTATCTAATATCTATCTATCTCTATCTATCTATCTCATATCTATCTATCTCATATCTATCATCTATCTATCTATCTATCTATCTATCTATCTATCTATCTATCTATCTATCTCATATCTATCTATCTATCTATCTATCTATCTATCTATCTATCTATCTATCTATCTATCTATCTATCTATCTATCTATCTATCTATCTATCTATCATCTATCTATCTCATATCTATCTATCTATCTATCTATCTATCTATCTATCTATCTATCTATCTATCTATCTATCTATCATCTATCTATCTATCTATCTATCTATCTATCTATCTATCTATCTATCTATCTATCTATCTATCTATCTATCTATCTATCTATCATCTATCTATCTATCTATCTATCTATCTATCTATCTATCTATCTATCTATCTATCTGTCTGTCTGTCTGTCTGTCTGTCTGTCTGTCTGTCTGTCTGTCTGTCTGTCTGTCTATCTATCTATCTATCTATCTATCTATCTAATCAGACAAATTACGTCCAAGGCAAAACATGGGCATATTCGACTCCTCTTTTTTTGGAAAGCAGCACACATTAAATTCTTAAAATGAAATAAGAAAAGAAAAATGTATAGAACATGTTCACATTCAACTCCCAGCAAGTCCGTACGGAGTCACATCGCAGACTGGGTCTCATTCTGGTGCTATGAGGTTTGGCGGTACATGTGCGGGTGCCAGCTCTACGTGTTACGGCACACACTTTGCTGAAGTATTTTACAATTACTGTACAATTCAGTGGAAATCTCTGCCAACAGTGTTCATGCTCGGACAAAGTCCTGCCCTGCTTGTAATATTTACTTATAAAGCCGTCAAAGAGCAAATGTGGTAAAAATACAATTGTGGCTGCTCAAAAATCATATTATAAAAAGAGGGACCAATTATTGATATTATACTATATTCCAGATGGTACAAGAAATATCTTCCAATGTGAAATATAACTTTACAGAATTCTGATCCTGAGTGACATTAGGTCTTCTACTCCATGCACATCCAGAGCTGCATTCTAAATTCTGCAGGCAGCCATTTGGAATTTTTTAGCCCTCTGACAAAAGAATGACATTGAACAGGTTACATTATTTTCAATGCCTAAGATCTGACAGGACATTAGCAGAATTTTTAATGCAGCTTTGGAAGTGACTGGAGTATAGTCTGAGTATTTTGAAAGTCATGATTCTAAAGTTTGTACGATACTTTCCTATGTTATATATTTGGTTCACTTCACACTTACCATGATGGATTCATTCATGTTCCTCATTTGATAAGCGTCCATGTTGACTTCCGTCTGATTAGAAACCTCCGAGTTGTTTGAGTGACTTGATTGATGGAGATCGAAATAATTACTATCAGGTTCCCTGATGGAAAGAAGAAATACAATGTGTCATTATGATGCTAAGAGTTATTTAAATTCTATAATTGTAGATGTGGAACTAGAGGTGACGGAAATCCAAAACTGTGTGACAATATAGAGCAGTTGTGGAACTACAACCCCCAGCATACCCTGTCAGCCAATTCAGTATAAAGTTAAGAGAACCAATATATTTTCATTATCTTTTTTTGGTGCTGACAACCGAAAGTCATCATATCCTCCCTAGGGGTGAATACCTCTGTAATATGTAATAATAGTAGTGGAAACCGTCAACAAGCTGCTGTTGGTAAATGTGATGTCCTGGTGAATCAGATGTCAGGATGTCCTGCAGTGAATGGGCAAGGGATCTGATTGGCTCATTTTCCTCATTGCAGCTCTGATTATTAACACATAAATACCTAACCTAAATATTACATCTTTATACCCTATATCCAAATAGTCTGATTACCCTAATCAGACTATTTGGATATTGATGTCTTCATCAGCATCAGCCAGGCTGTCCTAGGTATGCACACTTGCCCTAAGTTAGATTAAATATAAATCCATAATAAAGATCAGCTGCAACAACTAGCCTGCTTGCTGACGGTTTCCAATGAGGAACACGATTTTTCTACAGTGCACAGAGTAAAAATGAGCAATAAAAATAGTGAAAATGGCAGAAAGGCAATTACAATAAATGAGAAAGACGGCATCAGATATTTGCTAACCACAGAACCAATGTTAATCAAAGTGGAGTTATACTTAACAATAAAGCGGCAACGTGTTAGATGACAAATTCAGCTCTACTACATCTGTATAATAAATAACATTATTTATAGAGGCAGACATTGTGTATTACGACATAGAGACATCTGCTGTCATGAGGGAAAACCGGAGACTTGAATTTGAGATTTTCTAGATCGTAACCGGCACCATAGAGAAAATCATAGGTGTGCAAAATGGTAGTGCCCAGGTATGCCACACATACGAAGTGCTACCTGTCAATGACCGCCCATCTACAGCAGTGGGAAGAAGGCCACAATAATCAACCAGGCGGAGGCAGAAGTAACGCCCGGGGGCGAAGCTTGTATCTGCTGGACCTCAATGCAAAATTTATAACAGGGCCCCCACTGATCAGGTACCATTTATAATACTGGTGTCTTATGAGGCAGAGGGGTCTTTGGACCTCATGTGCGACTTCTACCTCTGCACCCCCTATACACCCCCACAGATAAGGACTTCACTACATCAGTAACAGACATGTACAAAGAGGTAGCAACATGCCATGGCCGTGACTTACAGGGTACTCCAGAGGTGCTCAAATGTCGTCCCTTCATCAGCAGGGGAAGAATTAGACATCTTCACCGAGGGAGAATCAGACAAAGGATATATCACTCTGTGAAAGACAGTTACATGTATTACACAGTGCACCGGAAATATTATATATCGCTTCAGATCCAAAAACAAAGCCACTCAAATCATTGTCTATTATTGCTGATTGTTCAATATTGTTGAAAACCTAACTGCAAAAAGGGAATACAATTTAATGAAATAGATAGATAGACAGATAGATAGACAGACAGACAGACAGACAGACAGACAGACAGACAGACAGACAGACAGACAGACAGACAGACAGACAGATAGATAGATAGATAGATAGATAGATAGATAGATAGATAGATAGATAGATAGATAGATAGATAGATATTAGATAGATATTAGATAGATAGATAGATAGATAGATAGATAGATAGATAGATAGATAGATAGATAGATAGATAGATAGATAGATATGAGATAGATAGATAGATAGATAGATAGATAGATAGATAGATAGATAGATAGATAGATAGATAGATAGATAGATAGATAGATAGATAGATAGATAGATATGAGATAGATAGATAGATAGATAGATAGATAGATAGATAGATAGATAGATAGATAGATAGATAGATAGATAGATAGATAGATATTAGATAGATATTAGATAGATAGATAGATAGATAGATAGATAGATAGATAGATAGATAGATAGATAGATAGATAGATAGATAGATAGATATTAGATAGATATTAGATAGATAGATAGATAGATAGATAGATAGATAGATAGATAGATAGATATTAGATAGATATTAGATAGATAGATAGATAGATAGATAGATAGATAGATAGATAGATAGATAGATAGATAGATAGATATTAGATAGATATTAGATAGATAGATAGATAGATAGATAGATAGATAGATAGATAGATAGATAGATAGATAGATAGATAGATAGATATGAGATAGATAGATAGATAGATAGATAGATAGATAGATAGATAGATAGATAGATAGATAGATAGATAGATAGATAGATATGAGATAGATAGAAAGATAGATAGATAGATAGATAGATAGATAGATAGATAGATAGATAGATAGATAGATAGATAGATAGATAGATAGATGATAGATATGAGATAGATAGAGATAGATGATAGATAGATAGATAGATAGATAGATAGATAGATAGATAGATAGATAGATAGATAGATAGATAGATAGATAGATAGATAGATAGATATGAGATAGATAGATAGATAGATAGATAGATAGATAGATAGATAGATAGATAGATAGATAGATAGATAGATGATAGATAGATAGATAGATAGATAGATAGATAGATAGATAGATGATAGATATGAGATAGATAGAGATAGATGATAGATAGATAGATAGATAGAAGTAGCAGAGGAGGTTAAGTCCAGCGCTTTAGTAGAGGTAAAATAGAAAAAAATTTTCCAAGTTTAATTAGATTTGCATTAAAAAGTCCATTGTAGTATGGTCCCGGTGTGTGGATAGAGGGAAAGAATGACACTACAGCCAAGTCTAAGGACGTTGCTTCGTCCGAAACGCGTAGGCTTACAGGATCATTCTTTCCCTCTATCCACACACCGGGACCATACTACAATGGACTTTTTAATGCAAATCTAATTAAACTTGGAAAAAAAATTTCTATTTTACCTCTACTAAAGCGCTGGACTTAACCTCCTCTGCTACTTCTGTTCCTGCATCGTGTGCCGACACGAAAAAGATCCAGGCGCTGACAGCGACACCCAATTCTTGTGTCAGGTGAGCTGGAGGACTTCTCCCCTTGTTTCCTACTAGATAGATAGATAGATAGATAGATAGATAGATAGATAGATAGATAGATAGATAGATAGATAGATAGATAGATAGATAGATAGATATGCGATAGATAGATAGATAGATAGATAGATAGATAGATAGATAGATAGATAGATAGATAGATAGATAGATAGATATGAGATAGATAGATAGAAAGATATGAGATAGATAGATAGATAGATAGATAGATAGATAGATAGATAGATAGATAGATAGATAGATAGATAGATAGATAGGTAGATAGATAGATATGAGATAGATAGATAGATATGAGATAGATAGATAGATAGATAGATAGATAGATAGATAGATAGATAGATAGATAGATAGATAGATAGATAGATAGATAGATAGATAGATAGATAGATAGATAGATATGCGATAGATAGATAGATAGATAGATAGATAGATAGATAGATAGATAGATAGATAGATAGATGCTAGATAGATAGATAGATAGATAGATAGATAGATAGATAGATAGATAGATAGATAGATATGCGATAGATAGATAGATAGATAGATAGATAGATAGATAGATAGATAGATAGATAGATAGATAGATAGATAGATAGATAGATAGATAGATAGATAGATAGAGAGAGAGAGAGAGATAGATAGATAGATAGATAGATAGATAGATAGATAGATAGATAGATAGATAGATAGATAGATAGATATGAGGTAGATAGATAGATAGATAGATAGATAGATAGATAGATAGATAGATAGATAGATAGATAGATAGATAGATAGATAGATAGATAGATAGATAGATAGATAGATATGAGGTAGATAGATAGATAGATATGAGGTAGATAGATAGATAGATAGATAGATAGATAGATAGATAGATAGATAGATAGATAGATAGATAGATAGATAGATAGATAGATAGATATTTTTGGATACTTATTAGTTACATTCAAAGGTATCTGTAAAAATAAGCAGAAAGTCGTCCTCTGTCAGCACTAATAGGATAAGATGTAATCTATGAGGGTATCTGGCAGCAAGTGTTTAATTTCCCTGTAGCGCCACCAAAGGGGAAATTAGGTATTACGCAGTGCACATTGAAATTAAAGGGCCGTCCATGCAAAGTAAGGAAGTGTTGGATCCTCCCTATTGAGTAAGAGACACTCTTTGTAGCCACTCTCCCCTTGGGCTAATAGGGTCTCTAATAGGGTACCGTATACAATAATGGGGTTTAGACAACCCCTAGGCATAGTTTAAAGCTCTGTGTTCCTGGTGCAAAAGTTATACCTGGGCTACCACCCACCATATGTGATGACATCATAGTATATAGAGTATATATTTCACCTAAACATTCACTATTCATTTGTATAGTAAGATACCTCTGTATAACTGTGCATATAGCACGGTAAGTTATTGCGCCTTTACATATAGCACGGTAAGTTATTGCGCCTTTACATATAGCACGGTAAGTTATTGCGCCTTTACATATAGCACGGTAAGTTATTGCGCCTTTACATATAGCGCCGCTGTTAATATAGGTAATTATAAATCCATTTAGTCCAACCTGCATTAGAAGCTGTATCAGGCATGTTAGTCTTCATCACTGAGATATAGTCAGACCAGGGCTTTGCAGAGAAACATTTAAAGGGGTTCTCCGCTTTGAACAATCCCTACTTGTCAGAAGGATCCCTTGACAATAAGATGATCGCAAAGTGTCCCCCTGCTGGGACCCCCAGCGATCAGCTGTAATCTGTGGGGAAACCTGTCAGTAAGTGTTCAATTTCCCTGCAGCGCCACCACAGGTGAAATGAAGCATTACATAGTGTTCATTCAAATCAATGGGTTGTCTGTGTAATGCAGGACAGGACAAGTTCTCCAGAGCGAGAGACATTATATATTTCACAGAGAGATATAATAATTGGAAACATTATGAGACATTATTACAACACATTACTAAACCAGTCCTTTGTTTTAGGATTTTGATGGAGGGTTACTAAGTTTTATCATGAAGTTTATTCTTAACCATAGAGTAGTTTGCTGTCAGCAAGGCATGCTGGGAAATCTCACAAGCTCCGCAGTGATTCGGATAGTGTGAACATAACGCTGTAGGAGTCAATTACATTAAAGTGCTACCACTTCTTCTCTTCTCGGCTCAGACGCCAATGAAGCCTCAAGAGGTCTCCAGCCTGTGGAAGGCTGAATTAGAAGTTGCACTTCCCATCGTTAAGCCTGGCAAGCCTGGGCCTGTGCGTTGCTGGCCATAATGTGTCACTTTATTGCCTTCATATCCTATACTTAAAGCCAATGTTACTCTGCCAAGAGGGTTCTGATTGGAAGATTTGTCGACACTCACTGTGACAGTGACTACAAGTCAGCGCCCTGCTGTGCACCCCGGTAATCCCTGATCTGAGGTCCCGGAATTGGAAGAGATGCCCGATTTGTGGCTTATGTCTGCACAGACCATCACATCATTGTATTATGGTCATGTTGGGAGTTGTAGTGTTCTAGAGTTTAATAGAATTGTATTATCGTCATGTCTAGTGGCCAGTCATGTTAGGGGTTGTAGTGTTCTATGTATAGAGTATAATAGAGTTGTATTATGTCATGTCTAGTGGCCAGTCATGTTAGGGGTTGTAGTGTTCTATGTATAGAGTATAATAGAGTTGTATTATGTCATGTCTAGTGGCCAGTCATGTTGGGGGTTGTAGTGTTCTATGTATAGAGTATGATAGAATTGTATTATGTCATGTCTAGTGGCCAGTCATGTTGGGGGTTGTAGTGTTCTATGTATAGAGTATGATAGAGTTGTATTATGATCATGTCCAGTGGTCGGGTCATGTTGGGGGTTGTAGTGCTCTATGTATAGAGAATAATAGAATTGTATTATGATCGTGTCCAGTGGTCGGGTCATGTTGGGAGTTGTAGTGCTCTATGTATAGAGAATAATAGAATTGTATTATGGTCATGTCCAGTGGTCGGGTTACGTTGGGGGTTGTAGTGCTCTATGTATAGAGAATAATAGAATTGTATTATGATCATGTCCAGTGGTCGGGTAACGTTGGGGGTTGTAGTGCTCTATGTATAGAGAATAATAGAATTGTATTATGATCATGTCCAGTGGTCCGGTAACGTTGGGGGTTGTAGTGCTCTATGTATAGAGAATAATAGAATTGTATTATGATCATGTCCAGTGGTCGGGTAACGTTGGGGGTTGTAGTGCTCTATGTATAGAGAATAATAGAATTGCATTATGGTCATGTCTAGTGGTCGGGTCATGTTGGGAGTTGTAGTGTTCTATGTATAGAGAACAATAGAGTTGTATTATGATCATGTTCAGTGGTCGGGTCATATTGGGGGTTGTAGTGTTGTATGTATAAAGTATAATAGAATTGTTATTATCATGTCCAGCGGCCGGTCATGTTGGGGGTTTTAGTGGTCTATGTATAGAGTATAATAGATTTATATTATGATCATGTCTTGTGGTTGGGTCATGTTGGTAGTTGTAGTGTTCAATGTATAGAGTATAATAGAATTGTATTATTATTATTATTATTATTATTATTATTTTAAAAACTATTTACTTGCATTGTCCCGTCTTATAACCTCAGCACTTTTGCGGCGTTACACTGTAAAACAGCTCATTGCAGCTGAGTTCTTGCAAAAGTATGACTGTGTATGACAAGTACAAGAAATATGTAAACCAAGATCTGAAACTTTCCTACATTTTACATGAAGTACAGTAAAAAATAGTGTAGTACCGTGTTAGCCAGAGACAATATGAAATGTTAAAGATCCTGTTTAGATATAGACAGGCTCTGTACAACACTGCCACCATCAGGACATCTTGAGAACTGCATACAGCGATTCCAAACACCAAAAACTGATCATAAAACAAAGAATAAACTCGATGATACTTCACAGATTTGGATACATTTAACGAACATTTTTACCAAAAACCGACTTTTTAACAAAGTATCAAAACCTCCTTTTAGAAAAAGTTGTATAAAACGCAAGAGTTTTTTTGCTAAAACATCTAAAATGGAATTTCCGATAAAGCTCTAAGCCTGGTATGCAAGAATGGACAGTCCTTCCCCACTTCATCCTTGAGCTGTTGTGAAACTACAATCCCCAGCATGCCACGATGGCCGAATACCTCTACTTTAGACTGATACATTGTAACAAACCCATCAGCTGAGAGCAAGGCTAGGTCTGTATGGAGTTTCAGACTCAAGATGTAAACAGGAGTGTTCATATTCAATGACAGAACGCAGAGATCTTGAAA
The DNA here is from genome assembly GCF_050947455.1 of Rhinoderma darwinii. Lineage (NCBI taxonomy): Eukaryota > Metazoa > Chordata > Amphibia > Anura > Rhinodermatidae > Rhinoderma > Rhinoderma darwinii. The sequence goes on along the minus strand of NC_134696.1, from coordinate 17,546,039 downwards.
ATGGTGAGGAATTGTAACACAAAGTATATTAGTAAGTTGCCTATTTTATTTTTTCCATACCGATGACCTATCCACAGGATAGGTCATCAGTATATGATCGGTGGGGGTCCAAAACTCAGAACCCGAACCAATCAGCTGTTCCTACTGCCTCCAGGTAGCGGATGTTATGCACTGGCCGGTGTCTGAAGCAGATGGCTCCATACACTGCATAGTGGCCGTGCTGCGGTACTGCAATTCTGCTTCTATTCACTTGGAGGCAGCAGGAGCAGCTGATCGGTGCGGTGACCGGATGTCGGACCCGCACCGATCAAATACTATTAACTTATCCACAGGATAGGACATCAGTATGAAAAACCGCCCCGTGCCCGGACAACCCCTTTAATTTACATGAAACCAGAAAATGTATAATGTGGGAATTGTGGGAGTGAAATCCAAACATACAATACAGGCCAATGAGAACATGTTGTATGGACTTTCCCCAGATTATTCTAAGACTGTATATATGACAGAGGTTTAATATTATAATAGGTAAGTAGTGAGGACGTGTCCCGGTGGATTAGTGGATAATAAAAACATCTGATCTGTACATCCCTAAGGATATACAAGACGCCGGGATATTTAGAGCCATCTGTACATGCCGACTACATACCAGTCCATATGCCCTAAAGTTTCTATGTACACAGAAGTGAATGTATGCAACTATTATTACTAGATGTATTCCCCTTTAAATTTAGTTTTCTTAAAGGGACACTATGCCTAAAGCCAGCAGCATATAAAAGTGTATTCTATGTACATCCGACTAATACCGCTTAGACCAGCTGTAAAATAAAACTGTCAGTTGTTATCATTGTGTATGAGAAACTTTCTGATAAGATTTTGCTCCCCTTGGTGTTATCTCTGTATTCTAGGAATGACAATTACTGCAGATTTTGCAATAGGCACCAATGCCATTGTGAGAGTCAGATCACTACCAGACTGCGCCGACCCCTCACCACACGTCCAAACTGAAACATGAGACTTCACTGCTGTACCCAGAAGATTTATACAGCGGGATTTCCTTGAAGCACAAAAATATTATGTTTAATGAAATTCTCTTTTTTGGTTACATTAGGTAATAGGGCAATTCCATAATTGCCCCCTATTTCTTTAATCGCTCGCTTTGCTAGTGGGGTCAATTTGGGTAATAAGATCAGGGGCTGCAACTCCTATGGTGGTTGTCACCCAGCTTTCCTATATCCTGAATGGAAATTTACAAAGCATTATATAATCTATATTTCTATAGGGGATCTACACCCAGGCTGGTTACAATAAGATTCAGCAGCCAAATGTGGCTCATGGGTTCAGGATTCAGATTCCTAGAGCTGTCCCAATATGCAACACATCTGTGACCCTTTCTGCCCGACTTGTCTTCTCCAGCTTTTGACCCCACAGATTGGCGCACAAGAGATAGAGCTGATTGGCGGCTCACATGCCAGCTACTGGGCTCCATGATGACATTTAGCTGCTAACGACTCAATGTTACCTATGGTCGAAGAAGTTGCGTTACAATATGGTCAATGTCCAGAACTTTTTACCTCCTAGGGAAACATTGAGGACGTGTGCCAGGCGCAGTAATGGATCAATCTGACTGTAGTTCGCTGGCGATCAAGTCCTAGCATTAAAGAATTAGAGGGCAGCAGAGGGTAATAAAAGGGAATTAGAGCACAAAAGGGGTGTGGTTTATGCAAATTTTCACTGAAAGGGGTGTTTCTGGCAGGTATGGGGCATTCCCCTGCAGAACAGGAGAGGGGCTTACAAATATAAGTCATAGTCTCTATAGTAGATATTCCGTCATGTGACTTCCACTTATAAGAGCACATTTATAAAAGTGGAGGTCCAATGACAGGAGGTCCATGCACTGAGGAGTTAAGGCCCTTTTACACGGGCCAATGAGGGGGCAAACGCTCCTTCATCCTCTGATCTGCTCGTATATGCGGCTAAAAATGGTCGCTAGTCGACAGCACATTTCAGGGAGACGTGCTGCCACCATGAAGGAAATGTATGGGACGAGCGATCGTAGTAACGATCGCTCATCCCCATACATAACCCATCGTTGCTTCTTGTGAAAGGAGCAAACGAGTGCCGATCAACGAGCTGTCTTGTTGATCGGCACTGGTTTCCATATTGGCCCGTGTAAAAAGACCCTTAGTCTGTGATGCTACCATGTCAACCCCAAAGCAAGCACAATATTTCCATTACTGCTGAAATGAAGAGATCAGGAGAAAGAGGAAAAACTAAAACAATCTGTATACTAGAAAGTGTTATATGTATACCCCTTTAAGGAAACAGTCCCAATTTTCACAAGACAGTCCCAAGAACCAGATTGCAAAAGCAGTGTTGTGTCAATTAGTATTGAACGCCCTTTTGTGTGGGCGTTCCCGGATAGAACGGGGAGGGGCTTATATGTCACATGATTTGGATTGAAATGTTGGAAGGTATGCTGACGCGCAATTGGGTTTTACAAGAAGGCAATGATCCAAAAATACAAACGTCTACACCTGGAGGGCTGCGGAGAAATGAATTTACAATTGGGACCAAAAGAGAGGTGCAATAAAATACTACTCCAACATGAAATAATGCGCAGGGCGTGTATTATTATGCAGGACCAGACGGACGTCCTGAACGGAGCAATATAGTAAGTTTAGGAATACATAAAGAGTCAGACGCGACGCTTAGCGTGTATATATTATACACGTTTTGTCTCATTTTGTTGGAATGTGCTGTTCAAACTTTTGTGTTGTTTATGTGATCCATATATGTGGAATCAGTGACTGCCTCCATTTTTGATCTTGCACTCCTCCCATTCTGCCCTGTGTGATTTTAATTAGTTTAATGCTGGTTCCTACCATCCCCAGGTATATATGTAAGCTTAGTCCCAGTTCTGGGTGTATGTGCAGCGTAGGTTCCCCCTCATAGGGGTCGCCTTGTCGTGGCAGGTGGGATCACACAATTTGATCAAAATGTGCGCTAAGAACCTCCCTATTGTAAGTAGATTTCGCAGTAATGTATATTTATTTATATTTACTGGTTTAGGTGGCATTAGTGTTCGCAGTGTGCCGTCACCATTTTCTTGTGAAATATATATATATATATATATTTAGTGTGTTCTACTGTATATTATTATTTTTTGGTGTTGCTCATATGAAGATTTGGAAGGTCTGTCTGATTACTCAGTGCTCTACATCTACAGGATATGAAAGTGTCACAGACCACGTGCATCATTCATTGTGAGAAGAGGTTAAAACTCTTAAGGGCGTATTAATTGGCCTTCTTTCCACATTCAGATTAAAGGGACACTAAGCCTAAAGTCCTTGAACCTTTCGATGTGCAATTGAATACAATCTATTGCTCACTGTTATCAGCCATATCAGGCTGGAGAGAGATTAACTGTCGTTTTCAGGAAGTCCTAAAATATGGCTGCCTCCATGATCACCACTTCATGTCCCATACCTCCAGAAAATCACACATAGGTAACGCGTATAAGGGACAATACACCTGCGAGCTGTGAACACATTCAGCTCAGCGGATACGTGAGCAATAATATAACATAACTTGAATTAAATCATACTTGTAATTATGAGCTGCTTAACCCCCCAGTGACTCACATTCCATTTCACTGCCAAGGATTAACACTTTTCCGGTCCCCTCTGTCGGCATGAGGCATAAAACCACATTATAAACACAAATAACATAAATTAAAGTGGTGTTTGTGAGGGGGAAAATTTTTTTATTTTTTTTCCTCCAGAAACAGCGCCCCCTGGTCTATTGGTAGTGTCTGGTATTGCAACTCAGCCTCATTCAACTGATGCATTTGACTGAGGAGCTAGGAGTCACCTCTGGTGATGGGTCTTCTGCCGAAATGTCTATATTGTTAGTCCAGATGTCACCCTGTTTAGATTCACACATGGCTGCAAGGCCATAGCACTGACCACTAAGCCCTTGTTATGAGCCGCTGCAGGCTGGAGAAGAGGCTGAATATATGGGATGAGTAATAGGAAGTCCAGAAAACTCACTATCCCCGTGATCACTTCATCTCGTACCTCCGGACACATTTATATACATAGTCGTGATGTCATAGCTCGGCTTATAATGCTCCTGTACTATTATAAGACGACGACATTAGATGCAGCGGTCCTTTAATTGGGCAAAGGAATACGCGTTATAGTACGAATAAATGTAGAAATACAAGAAAATATATTTTCTGTACTCGCCATCCAGCAAACCCAGAAAAATCAAAAACAGAAACGTGTCCCTTTAAAAAAAAAAACACAAAAAAAAACAAACGACTTTCTAAAGACACGATTCAGGCAACCATTTTGGAAACGCCACCATTTGCGCCTACAATGCTCGGAATATTAACCTCTAAAATGGCGCCTGGTGGATAAAAAAATATCAAAGCACATTTAAAAAAAATGGCGAAAGTTCCTTCGTGCAGTTTTGCTGACCGTACGATCTCTGTCTGACTGTCGGATGTTTCATCAGCTGTGATGCCAAGAAAGTCGTCTGAAAATCCCTGCGCCAAAGAAACCGCCGATCTCTTACCCGCGATCCACAAAGGATGTTCCCCGTGTTGTGAAAAAAAAAGAAATAAATGAATTTTACAGGCGTTTCGGTTGAATGAAGAGCGTGGTGGTCACGTGACCTCATTCATTACACAGAAGTGGCCACATTTAAGGTCGTTTTATAAAGTTCTCTCTTCCTATTCTCACAATACAACAACAGCAAACGACAGAAATGAATAATAACAATGTATAACATATATATAATATATACATAGTCAGAAACCCTCCAACACAAGGATAATATGTCATAGAGGTCAGTCTATAAGGGCCGGACAGGAGCCCCTAAATATGTGTAAGACCGATCTCATCATCCCGCTATGTGTCAGACCAGAGGGTCTATCTATCTATCTATCTATCTATCTATCTATCTATCTATCTATCTATCTATCTATCTATCTATCTATCTATCTATCTAATCTATCTATCTATCATCTATCTATCTCATATCTATCAATCTATCTATCTATCTATCTATCTATCTATCTATCTATCTATCTATCTATCTATCTATCTATCTATCTATCTATCTCATATCTATCTCATATCTATCTATCTATCTATCTATCTATCTATCTATCTATCTATCTATCTATCTATCTATCTATCTATCTATCTATCTATCTATCTATCTATCTATCTATCTATCTCATATCTATCTATCTCATATCTATCTATCTATCTCATATCTATCTATCTCATATCTATCTATCTATCTATCTATCTATCTATCTATCTATCTATCTATCTATCTATCTATCTATCTATCTATCTATCTATCTATCTCATATCTATCTATCTATCTATCTATCTATCTATCTATCTATCATCTATCCATCTATCTATCCATCTATCTATCTATCTATCTATCTATCTATCTATCTATCTATCTATCTATCTATCTATCTATCTATCTATCTATCTATCTATCTATCGATCATATACCTCTGTATGCAATACAGTTTCATGCATCACCATTGGCTCCCATTGTAAAAATGTTATACAGCGCAATATACTTTTCTTGCAGGATCCTCTTAGGGTATGTTCACACGCACTAATTACGGACGTAATTCGGGCGTTTTTGCTGCGAATTACGTCCGAAAAATGCGCCTCAATAGTGTTGACAAACATCTGCCCATTGAAAGCAATGGGCAGACGTTTGTCTGTTCACACGAGGCGTATATTTACGCGCCGCTGTCAAATGATGGCGCGTAAATAGACGCCCGCGTCAAAGAAGTGACCTGTCATTTCTTGGGGCGTAATTGGAGCCGTTATTCATTGACTCCAATGAATAGCAGCGCCAATTACGTCCGTAATGGACGCGGCGTTCAAGCGCCTGCACATGCCGGTACGGCTGAAATTACGGGGATGTTTTCAGGCGGAAACATCCCCGTAATTTCAGCCGTTACGGACGCTGTCGTGTGAACATACCCTTATAATGAAAAGTTGACTACACCTATTGATACAGTTAAAAAAACAAACATAAACCGCTGAATACCCCCTGTGCACACGCCAAGAGGAAATTTTTGGGCATATACCGGGTCCATTATACTCCATGGAACGGTTGGCGGATACATCAAGAGTATTTCCCAGCGTATTCTCCGAACATAAGGAAAAACTAGGTGTGACCCAAACTTATTTACAGCAATATCATCCAACCTACAGCTGTATACATCATTAAAGGGACATACTCACGGTCTACTTATTACCAGAACACATATGTGATATCACCGTAGGCTGAGCTCTGCTACATGTGTAGCTATATTATAAGCAGTGATGAACGAGGCCTAGTTAGACATCCGGCCATTTTTAAATCGGAGAATCCTCTCGTGTTTTTATTTTAAATATATATATATTTTTTTTAATATTAATGATGCAATTATTTTGTTTGCTAGTTTCTGTAACTCTCATTCATTTCAATAGGGGGAGAGTGAGACCTCACATACGTGGCAAGCCCCCCCGGCCAAAATCATCCTGTTCTTTGATTTCAGTGGTCAGACTCCTCCGCCATGATGAATATTTTATAAGCTTTGCTATTGAAACAATATAATGGGGAAAAAACCCTATAAAAAAAACCCGCCATAGCTATAGAGTGCGTCACATTAGCACGGAAATGGCGCCAGAAGCTGCACATCTAATAGGCATCATAAGGAACATCCGCATCTCGCGACAAATTCTGCTTCTTTTGTTAGGGATCGATGCCCGGCTGTCACCACGTGCTCCTATACATTTTACTCTAATTCAAAGTAATAGTGCTTTATTTACCTACGACGTGACAAAGTAACAAGAACATGGTGTGACTTCTCTTATAAATGTACACGTGCTGTACGTTACGTGTGAATATGTGATATTCAGTAATAGTATGGTGAGAAGACATATACAGATGTAGCAGAGCTGACTGTGCCGTACTCAGATTTATATAAAGTTTTGTGGTTTTCCATAGGACTGCGTGTAAATCGGCTACATAATCCGAATTCAGGGAGTCATCACGGTGCACAAAAAGTTCAATCACAAATTCCACTCCCCCAGTATACAAGCTATAGAGTCAGATTTATTAGGTATATGCCTCTATATGTGTTAGTATAATTATATCAGTCCAATTTACCAATGACTTGGTGTCTAGGCTTTCACGTGGTGGTCCTTACTGACTGTCCTCGATACAACTAGGAGACCCTAAGGACTCTATATCTGTCCAACGAGGAAGTATTAAAGTATAGACTTACCCCACTTCCATTCGTTTTATTCTTGACTGTCTCTCTGTGCTTGGAAATACCCCACTGAGTGGCACAACTTATTTTTAGGGCGCCAGTAACTCCGTTTATACAGAAGCGTGGGTGGCACTGTCATAGACCACGTGATCTTATTTGTCATCAAAATGCTGAAAGTTTTAAGGACGTTTTGAAACTTCCACTTCTCTCAGTGTTAAAGTGAGAGATGTGTCTTTAATAAGTTATTAACCCGGTTTCAGTCTTGGATGACGGTGTTAATATAGGGGAAGGGCCTGTAGTCGGTGACTGTTGTATCATTTATATTTCCGTGTCGGTGTTCTGGGCTCGTTTTAATGTGGGCTGTTTTCATTTCTGTAATTTATCAAGGTATCGTGTAGTGCAATGTGGTTAGACTAAAAATTGAAGTTACACAGAGAATTTTTTAATGAGAACTATCGCTTTACACTAATCCGATATCCAACGGCGCCTCTGTAAAAAAGCACCAGACACCGGAAGATCCTCCCACATCTTCCCACCCAAGAAATCGTGGGTAGCGAACTTCAAACATATACCCAGCCCCTTCATATATAGGCCACTCCGCCAAGCGCCATTCAATCATGGTGTAGTGCACATGTACTGTTGCAAATTACAAGGGCGGTTATGTCTTTCAGCATGAGATAAATCCTAAGATACCGGACCCCAAAAATCATCCACACCCAAGCACTCAGATGATGACCCATCCACTCTACCCCAGCCCCTGTCAAGTCTAAAATTTAGATTGAGAAGGGAAGATTCTGTAGGGCGGGAGTCAGAGGAGGCCCCGGTGTGGGACAATACTCTACTCTTCCGGGAGTCCTTGAGGTCTCCATGAGTCTAATCTGATTGTTATTATTGCCTCTGTGCATTAATCCTAAAAGGCCCCTTAATGAGTAATGTCAGAGGGTCTGTCGGCTGGGATATGTAGGGGGTAGGCTTTGATAAAAACGGGCTTTTGGCCACTGAGCTATAGGGTAGGTGGGCCATTAGATGTTATTAGATGTTGGCATTAGAAAACATTGTCCTGCCTCAGAATCATAGACATAAGATTGAGTCAATGGTTCCCATGGTGCCTATTTTTATGTGTAGGCCCAAATAGACAGTCCCGTCGAGGGAAACCTGGATCTAACAGGTTATATTTTAAACCGTCCAAATCCATTGTTTCCGATACAGATGAGCAGCTCCAGAGATGTCCAGCAGCTTGGTCCGAGACAAGGGGTAGGTATCTACAAATTCCATGGGGTTGTCATCCAGCTTTTCTGGAGTTTTGAACAAAAAATTACGTACTCATCCAGTAATACCGAAGCATTTTTAAGACTTATTCTACAACAGTGGTAACCCCATAGCAACATCAACTGCGGCCATATGGGTGTAATGACGGAGTAAGGAGACAGACAGGTTAGCCCTAATCTACCCGCCACTCAGTCCCTGTCTACTTGCACGACCCGTCCTAGGCGACGGAGTACAACTGGGCGACGGTCCCTACGCTCAATACGTGCACGAGAGACAAACAGACAAGGGTACACAGAAGCTACGGGAAATGGGGCAGTTGCCCACGGCAACACCGTGAGCAACAAGAGTAGTGAACGAGCCAAGTCAAACCAGGAGTGTACGAGGTACCAAACGCAGAGCAGGAGAGTAGTCAGCAAAGCCAGGGTCAATTTGAAGCAGAGGTCAATAGTACTAGCAGGAACAGCAGAGCCAGGAAACAAGAGGGAATCACAGGCAAAGGAAAGCAGGAAATGAAGGTATAAATAGACAGAGGGCGGGAGCTAGCTCCGTCTGGCCAGGCTGTGATAGGTTCTCCCACTCCTCAGCCTACCAGCCTCCGTGGTAGCAGATCGAGTCACTTTATCAGACCTAGGAGCAGATGCAGACTGATTAATCACGGGCGTCGACACAGAAGCTGTGTCTGGCAGATCCTTTACAGTACCCCCCCCCCTTTTATGAGGGACCACTGGACCCTTCCTAGGTGGACCTGGCTTATTGGGGAACCGAAGTTGGAACCTCCTGAGCAATAGCCCAGCGTGAACATCCCGGGCGCGTACCCAAGTCCTCTCCTCTGGCCCGTATCCTCTCCAATGGACCAGGTACTGGAGGGAGCCCTGGACCATCCTACGGGGAGCAGCGTTTCAGGAGGGAGGCATGAAACACGTCGTGTATTTGAAAAGACTAGGGTAACTCCAGCCGGAAGGAGACAGGGTTAAGGACCTCAATGACCTTGTACGGCCCTATATACCGGGGAGCAAATTTTTTGGACGGAACTTTAAGACGCAAATTTTTTGAAGATAGCCACACCAGATCCCCGACCACAAACAAGGGGTTAGCAGAACGTTTTCTATCTGCCTGAGTCTTTTGTATTCTCTGGGACGCCTCTAGGTTCTTCTGAACCTGGGCCCAGACTGTGCACAGTTCCCAATGAACTACATCTACCTCGGGATTGTTGGAACCACCAGGTGAAACGGAGGAAAACCGTGGATTAAACCCAAAATTACAGAAAAAGGGCGAGACCCCTGACGAGTTATTGACCCGGTTATTAAGGGAAAATTCGGCGAGGGGAATGAAGGAGACCCAATCATAATGACAGTCGGAGATAAAACACCTTAAATATTGTTCTAGAGACTGATTAGTCCTCTCAGTTTGGCCATTAGTTTCAGGATGGAAGGCCGAGGAGAAGGACAGATCAATCTCCAACTTTTTACAGAAAGCTCTCCAAAACAATGAAACAAACTGTACCCCTCTGTCAGAAACACTATTGACGGGAACCCCATGGAGACGCAGGATGTGTTTGACAAACAAGGTAGCTAACGTCTTGGGATTGGGTAGTTTCTTGAGCGGCACAAAGTGGCACATCTTACTAAAGCGGTCTACTACAACCCACACCACCGACTTACCTTGAGATGGAGGCAGATCGGTGATAAAATCCATGGAGATATGGGTCCAAGGTCTCTGGGGAATTGGCAAAGAACATAGTAAGCCCGCTGGTCGGGACCTGGGAGTCTTGGACCTAGCACAAATTTCACAAGCGGCGAGGTAGGCCTTAACGTCTTTAGGCAACCCAGGCCACCAATAGGTTCTAGCAATGAGGTGTTTGGTACCCAGGATGCCAGTGCAGAGTCATGATTTTCCCTGAGTACCCTTAGTCGGAATTGCAGGGGAACAAACAGCTTGTTCTCAGGAAGGTTCACGGGAGCTGAACCTTGATCAGCCGCAATTTCATAGACTAAGTCAGAATCAACAGAGGATATTATTATACCTGGTTAGCATCACGCTGGTTGCACCTCTGAGCTTGGGCTTGGACCTGTAGGGAGAGACCCTGCATTTGCTGGGCCAGGGTCTCAAGGGGGTCCATTGCAGTAGGAACCAGAGTAGAAAAGGTATATGGGCCTGTGATTATGTAATGACGGGGTAAAGAGACAGACAGGTGAGCCCTAATCTACCCGCCACTCAGTCCCTGCCTACTTGCACGACCCGTCCTAGGCGACGGCGTACAACTGGACGACGGTCCCTACGCTCAATACGTGCACGAGAGACAAACAGACAAGGGGACACAGAAGCTACGGGAAATGGGGCAGTTGCCCACGGTAACACCGTGAGCAACAAGAGTAGTGAACGAGCCAAGTCAAACCAGGAGTGTACGAGGTACCAAACGCAGAGCGGGAGAGTAGTCAGTAAAGCCAGGGTCAATTTGAAGCAGAGGTCAATAGTACTAGCAGGAAAAGTAGAGCCAGGAAACCCGACAGAGGCACAGGCAAGGAAGAGCAGGAAATGAAGGTATAAATAGACAGAGGGCGGGAGCTATCTCCGTCTGTCCAGGCTGTGATAGGTTCTCCCACTCCTCAGCCTACCAGCCTGAGTGGTAGCAAATCGAGTCACTCTATCAGACCTAGAAAGATAAAGAGGAGACCCCTAGTGGTTGGCAGGGATATATTAACAATGAAAAATAATGTGCCTAGGCACAAAAGGTCCCAATTTCCCAACCACCATCGAATAATGTCAGTTAAAATATAACTTTTATTAATGTATCAAAATAGAGACAAACAACAAGTAAGGGTTAAAATTGGTTTAGATGAACGAGTGGGTTAGATGAACGAGTCCTCCTGACCACTAATGAGTTGCCCCTGGTAGTATGAAGCGGCCTGTTAAAGGGGCCCTACGTCATTTTTTATATGGGCCACCCCTGAAAACAGTTAAATAGATTTTATAACAACTTGAGGATATCTTAAATACTTACAATTCCAGGTCATGTTTTGCTTTTAAACGGATGTACTCCAAATTATTCATAAGACACAAGAAAGTGGAGAAGAGAGAGAGAGAAGTGGGGACATTCAGGGGTTTATTGCCCAGTACTGTAGCACACAACCTAACCACGTATCTAGAATCATCCCAGTCATTCCTTACTCCTGACTAGTAGAAGAAAAAGAAGAAGTCCCGTCAGTGCATGACATGAGGCCCTACCTGATCTGAAGTAGTTTGCAAACCTGCAGGAACTTCTTACAGAGAGGAGCGTCATGTTCTTATGAAACAGCCGTCACTGCACAAGGGCCATGTAGCGTCTATGTCTCCTAGGCGATGACATTACGACTACTGAAGAATAGGTGAGAGCGTGGCTCGGTTTGTGTGCTCCTTCCTGGAACACTGAGCACACACAAACTGGGAGTGTTATGCTCGGCTTGTAAGGAGCCTCCGAAATGCAATGCACATGCCAACTTTATAAGAAGAAAAACTTTTACCTTTCCCAGAATGATTACAGGGCTTGGATCTAGTGACTTTTCTGCGTGTGAATGGCATATTAAAAGGGGCTTTGGCACATGAACTAGTTTTACGAACTAGGGGACAATCTTGTATTAAGCATCCCTGAATTTTTTATATATACCGGTAATTCCTTATATATAAATGCAGCTAGCAGAATCCACAAATAGGTTATGGGAACTGCATTGGGTGTATTGCACCATCCATGAGGCAATTTGAGTACTTTGCCTCATGCAGTACCCTTCCCTGACTGCAGGGGTCAGAATTTTGTTATTGGAGGAAATGTAGCTCTCACTGTTATGGGGGCACTTAGACTGGCACTTTAATGAGGGCACTGTGGTTGTCAATTTTGTCATGGGACAGTTTGACTGGCAACGTAATGGGTGTGACAGACACTGGAACTATGGGGGCACTCTGGCTATTGATGTTATGGGGCAATTTGGTTGGTACTCTTATTATGAGAGGACTGTGGTTGACGCTGTTATAGGGGAACAGTTGCTGTCATGGTTATGGGACAATTTGACTGGCACTGTAAGGCCCTGTTCACACAGAGTTTTTTTGGCGCTGATTTTGATGCGGAAACCGCGTCGGAATCAGCGCCACAAAACGGTCAAAATAGCCCTTATTGATTTCAATGGGAGGCAGAGGCATTTTTTTCCCGGGCGGCTTTTGAGCCACTCGTGGGGAAAAAAAAGCGGCATGTCCTTGCCACGGTCTCCGCCTCTGACCTCCCATTGAATCAATGGGATGCAGAAAAAAACCTGTGGCGCTCGTTTCCGAGCATTTTTCGCTACGTTTTTTGCATTAGCTTCAATGGCCGCAGGCGAAAAACGCTGCAAAAACCGGAAGGAATTCTGACACCGTGGCTTTTATTATAGGGGCACTGCCCACAAATTATGAGGATGTGGTCAGAGGTGGAGCTTATGTTTATTAAAAATCTGCAGCAACACAAAAACCCTCGCCTCTCGTTGAAGTCACTACGATTATTAGCGGACAATGAAGAGATGCCACAACATATAGTAAGTGCACAATGATGGAATATAAAAACGATGTAACACAAAAAGATACATCAATGTTACAGTGTATACAGATATACAGATCGTGTTTCTTAATGCTCCTTAGCCAAGTACACCCCCCCCCCCCCCGCGCGCTCAAAGAAATGACATCAAAGTAGCCATAAAGCTGATTAGAAACTGTGCCGTACCTATAAAAAACATGAGCACAGAGCGAGTACCCCCTAGAGACATGGCACGTGCCCCCTGGGGTACACGTAGTGCCACAGGTTGAGATCCCAGCCTGTACATTGTATATGTAATGTATTTCTGGCAGCTAAATGACTGTATAGGGTCAATGAAGCAGGAGACACAGGTAACCTACACAATACAGTACAGAGAACATGAAGAACAGTCATTATAAGAAACGTACACTGTGAGCATTTGCATATTGCTGGCGTTCGTGTCGTCAGAACACAACATTTCAATCCCCTATAGTCACAGTCTCCGCATTACGTGAAAAATGGAAAAACCTTCACATGAAACCGCAACATAAAAATAAAGTCAATACAAACCCTGCATTATATTCTATATAACCAATGCGAACAGATACAGAGGTATCTCCTCATCTGCCATGTGGAATGTTACGTTCCAACCTATTAGCCCGCCATGTGTTGGAGACAGGTCAGTGGCCATATTCCTTGTACAAATCCCAGGGTTGGTGGGGGACCATCATTAGGGATCGGGCCAGATAATAGCACAGCCAAAATGGGCAGTAGCGCCAAAGCCGCCATTATTTAGAGGCCTTCCATATCAAGTCCTCGTTATAGTTACCTCCCTAGTGGGTCAACTTGAATCTTTGACATGGGACTGTTATGTGCTTATTGTATAACACCATTATGTAAGTGCTGCGCGTCAGTATTATGTGGGCATTGTATGGTGGCATTATTTAGGCATCATAATTTTGGTGGTTTGTGAGAGAAATTGAAGTGGGTCTTTACAAAATTTTTACTCAGTTGCGTCCACGGATCTTTATCAAGCCCTGAATATACATTACCGGAAGTCACTCACCTCCGGCCATCTCTTGTGTAGTAGTTGTCTGCTGTCTGGTGTAACAAGTAATGGATTAGAGGCAGGTCTTCTCACTGTTATGGTGCCCAGTGCCAAATTGGGCCAACCCAAGCACCAACTCCCATATTGGTAAAGGGGCATCTGGAGTGTGTACACCTCATTATTATTCTGTTGTATATGATCATCCTGGGTTGAGACTAGGGGTCAAAAAGCTGATGACCAAGTGTGTAGATGCCTTCTGTACCTAGAGAGAGGGCATCAGGACGCTTACCCCTAACAGGATCAACAGGACTATCATACAGTACTCCTGTCATATTCACTGGCTAGTACTATTATATAAGGATTATGGATACTACAGTTATGGTTTACATGGGTACTGTGAATGGTACTATTATGTAAGGATTATGGATAGTACTATTATATAAGGATTATGGATAGTACTATTATGGTTTACATGGGTATTGTGGTATTATTATATAAGGATTATGGATAGTACTATTATGGTTTACATGGGTGCTGTGAGTGGTATTATTATATAAGTATTATAGATAGTACTATTGTGGTTTACATGGGTGCTGTGAGTGGTATTATTATATCATTATTATGGATAGTACTATTATGGTTTACATGGGTAATGTGATTCATACTATTACATGAGCATGATGGCTGGGCACTGATATGGCTGGTAATAATATATTGCTACAGATTTGTAAAGACACTAATATGTCTGGTAGAAGCACTGTATATTGGAGATGAACTTGCCCCACCATTACTTTCACCTACTGTGTTATATTATAATCTTTAAGTACAAGACATGATGAATATTATATGTGACATGCACAGACGCAGGTCCGTTACCCATGGAATATTAATAGTATTTTACACCATGAAATAGCAAGTGAAAGTCATTTATATTGTGTAAACTGAGCTGCGGAGCCTCTGGGAATCCACCTGAGCAGTCATCTCACAGCACCTTGCTTGTCTCTAAACAATTAGTATGAGCTGGTGTCTTGGGCCATCTGTGAATGAGCTGATTAAGAGAAGACTTTATACGACGTCTCGTACTATGACTGCACAATCTCTACAAGCCGAATCACAGCGAAGTCAAGTCACACCACAACAATACAATGTCTGGCAAAGAATCGGGCGTCAAATTACAATATAGAAGCGTACTCGGGTATTTGATAAAATAATAATTATTTAAAGCTAGGGGGCGACATGGGTGCTTCTTGAGTTCAAGTTTGACTTATTAATTATATATATTAAGGTTCCTCACCCCAAAACTCGTGTCTATGGGAGGCCACACCCCAATATCAGCCCATTTTGAATGAAGCCAATGTTTGGACAATGGTTGTAAAAACTGGAAAACCCCTTTAAATGGCATATTCTCTCACATTCACACATAGAAGCACAATGTTCATCGAATTATAGTAGATTAAAATGAAAGATTTGCCCCGTGAGCAACAAGTGAGGTGAACGAGCCGAGTCAAACCAGGAGATGAGCGAGGTACAAAAACGCAGAGCAGAAGAGTGGTCAGAAAAGCCAAGGTCAATCACAAGCAGAGGATCAGTAGTTCAAGAAGCTGCAGCAGGGCCAGGAAACAAACAGAGAAGAATCACAAGCAAAGGAGGAACAGGAAAGGCAGGTATAAATAGACAGAGGGCGGGAGCTAGCTCCGTCTGGCCAGGCTGTGATAGGCTCTCCCACTCCTAAGCCTGCCATCCTGAGTGGTGGAAGCTGGAGTCAGTCTCACAGACATAGAAGCAGGTGCAGACTGATTACCTATGGGCGTCGACACAGAAGTTGTGTCTGGCAGATCCTTTACATATTCAGTGGGCATCACATAATCTGGCTAGAGTCGCTTAAAATAGAGACCCATGAGCAAGGCCTGTAGTGGCACATGGGCAAAAACTTGTATGGCTGCCAGAACCTTCCTCTCGTATATGGTCACACAAAAATTGTGGGAGAGGTAGGTGGGTGTCCAGTGGGAATGAGGTTATATTGCCTGGTAGCCTGTGTGGATTACATTTCCTCCATCCAGTGGGGGAGGTAAACTACCTTGTGTCTGAAAAAGGTGATGGTCCCACTTGTAGGTCTGCCTGATATCCTATCACCAGACCGAGGCCGCTGGGACTAATGACATCATATAAGTAAACTATGCAGGCGATCAGATCAGCAGATAGTAGAGCAGAAGATTTTTTCGGCACCACCCCCACCGGTAGCTGACCCATGGCAATTGGCCATGAAAATGCTGACTCCTATGGAAAAATGAAGTACAGTTTTGGAACGATCTGGTTTCTTTGCTTTTACTAATCGTCTTACGTTCTTGTCCAGGTGATTTCCCCCGTTCACTTACTCCTCCTCCATTTAGGAACTCTCCCTCCCATGGAACGGAGCAAACTGGCGACTATAGTGGATGTTGTTCAATCATTATATTGGTGGAGAGGAGAACCAGGGCCAATTGCCCATTTTGTTGCCAGCTCCTACAAACTACAATCATTCAACCTTCTAATTTTTTCAGATAAAGACTAATCTGCAGGATACCGTCTTAAAATTTCCCTCCAGGGTCCATGATAAATGAAGCCGCAATATATCCCTAAAACATGCATTGTGGTGGATCTACGGCCTCGTTCAGCACAGACAGGAAGAAGTGGTAGTCACAAGGTGCAGAGCTATAAATCCTTGCATGAAATATACGAAATTTGTAGAAACCCTTAAATTTAACTGCAAGAGAAAACTAGACTCATTCTACTTTAAATAATTACAACAAATCTTCAAGCTACAATAAAGCTTGCACAATATATACTATTAGGGGGAAGGGGCATCTTCCTCACTTTCCAGCAGCCTGTAATAACGCATTCCTAGCCCGCAGACTCTCTCTGTAAATGTTTACAAACCTCCTCAGTCACCTAAAAATCTATCTAGTGTAAAACATTAAATAGAAGACAGGTATGGGGAGGAGGGGGATGCAGCTTCTCACTAAAGTTGGCCATACACATTAAACAACTGTCGGATGAACGCACGTTTGGCCGACTCCCCGATAAACATGCTCTGTGGAGAATGTTTCTTTCAATGGGGGAAGGGGAATATGCCGCTGTCAGACACCTGCGGCAGTGGCTAAACTTTCGTGAGAACAAAGGATCGGGCATTTTGAAATCCAACATGCCTAGTCCTTCTTTCCCTGACAACTGCCTTCGGGTGGCCCTTCAACACATTAGATCATTGGCTGACCCGGCCAAAACGGCCAACATTTCTGTCTGTACTGCATCCAATAGCTCTGCAGTTGCCTAAGGAGTGAATATGAATTTTTGTCTGTAACCACACGTATGCTTTAAATGTTACACAGAAGACGCCCCTTTAGATATGTTCCATGTTTCATCATCCCATACAATCATACAGTTCCTACAAACTCATCGATCGGTAAATCAAAAATGTTCAAATTTTTTTTTTTCTTTTGCGACTCAATAATATGTTTATTTTATCGGTAAGCCAATTATCCCTTTGTTTACCACGTTGTCGCCTTAATTTGCACTTTCCTCCACGACAGTGGAAATGAGAAATGATAACAAGTTGGAAGCTTTCAAACTGTAGAGAAATAATTAGTCTGAATATTGTCTGAGGGTAGAAATTAAGGGAGACAATGCATGTTTGGGCACGTTTTTATAAAGAGAAAAAAAAAATAGGAGAGAAGATCGTCAATTATCAGACGGTTGTGTTGACATAGTTAGGACTACTGGGAAGAAAATGTGTGGAAATAAAAATATAAATGAAGGTCTAATCATATAGTGTTACAGATCGGGACGAAACAGAGAAATGGCGAATTGCTTTTTTATATATATATAAATAGGTGGGTCGGGAAGTGTCATGCTGCTGTAGCTGAATCAGTGGGGGCGCTGTCACTTGTGCATATGTGGTCCTCTAATTTTCAACCTATAAACCGACCAAACCCAAGAGGTCTTTCCTGGTGACAGGTTCCCTTTAAAGTAACGGTCAGGGTCCGACAATCAGCACCCCCGCCGATCATGCGAGCGCTGTGGCCCCTTCAATACTGTCACTGCTTGTACTGTGAATGGCCGATACACTTGTAAGTGCCGGGTCACAGAATTACAGTCTTCTCCCATTCACTTCATTGGTAGAAGACTGTAATACTGTGAACCGCGACTACAAGTGTGTCGGCAATTCACTGTACGAGCAGTGACACTAATAAAAGGGTATCGTACGAGCGCTGCGGCCCCTTCAAAACATTTGATCGGTGGGGGTGTCGGGAAGAAGACCCTCACTGATCAGATATTGATGGCCTAACCTGAGGATAGGCCATCAATATCTGATGACTTGACAACCCCTTTAATCACATCAGCGTTGCTTTCTGTTGAGGTGTTCCGTCGGAGCGTTCCGTCAGGGGAACCCCTCAACGGAAAGGCAAACGGAAACCTTAGCTTCCGTTTGCATCACCATTGATCCCAATGGTGACGGAAACTTTGCTAATGGTTTCCGTTGTTTTTGAAAGAATCAATACTTCACACAGCCTTAGCTGTCATATGTGTTTACATGGGGAATAACACTATATCTGGGCATTATATGACATATCTTGTATTTTTTTAGCAGTTTTCCCATCTGCAGGCTCTATCTCGAATTCTCAGTTTCGCCTGAGTTAGCAGGTGGGGCCTGACTGCTATCATGTTTTCTATATACAGCACAGAAGAGAACATCCTGCTCCCCTATCTCTTTGAAGCACACTCTCAGAAGCAGATACATGGAGGACATTACACAGAACAGAGCAGTGTAGCTATGAATCAACTACTAGGGTGAGATATAACACTTACTAGAAGCTGCAGCAGAGTCTCTGTGTGTCTCTCTGCCTCTCTCTCACTCTGTTCCCTCTTCCATAGACTTCTATGGGAGCCTGATAAGTTGAGACAGAGGCATTTTTCTAATAAGATATATCACATATTCGCTTTTACTATTGATTTATTCTAAACTTGTTGAAAACTTAGTGACCATAAAATTCTAACTGCCTGTATCCACCACTAGAGGGAGCTTAGGAGATAACTGCATACTGTTCATACATTGAACTCAATAGTAAATCAGTATGCCCATAAACTTTTAGGGTATGTTCACACGATGAGAGGCATTTATGTGTGAAAAGACAGTCTGTTAACAGCTGCCTCGTTTCACACGTAAATGCTCCTCCTCGCATTTTGCGAGCCGTCTGAGACGCTCGTAAATCTTGAGCTGTGCTTCATTGAGTTCAATGAAGAACAGCTCAAATTACGTGGCAAAGAAGTGCCCTGCACTTCTTTGCCGAGGCAGTCAATTTACGCGACGTCGTTTGACAGCTGTCAAACGACGACGCGTAAATTACAGGTCGTCTGCACAGTACGTCGGCAAACCCATTCAAATGAATGGGCAGATGTTTGCCGACGTATTGTAGCCCTATTTTCAGACGTAAAACGAGGCATAATACGCCTCGTTTACGTCTGAAAATAGGTTGTGTGAACCCAGCCTTAAGCTTCCTAAAGTGGTAGCTGAAGGACGCCAGAATTTGTACATTTACATTTAAATCTACACAGGGGATCTGGATCCCTGTAGCAGGAAAAATGTTGCAGGTCCGTCGTCTGTGACATTGTTTCTCCGAGGGAAACATTAAGATTAAGTGGCTGTCATCTCATTATTTAACTGCGATTCATTAAAGACCATGTAGTCTCTGCCTTATGCATTATGTGCAAAAAAACATAGGGGGCAATTGAAAAAGTTTCTATGCCAGTAGAAGTGTTGCAAACAGTTTCCACTGCGCTTGTCCATTTTAAAAATGTAGGTTTAGCTGCGTGACCACGCGGCCATTATAGTAGTTATATTCTTGTACATAGGGGGCAGTATTATAGTAGTTATATTCTTGTATATAGGGGGCAGTATTATAGTAGTTATATTCTTGTATATGGAGGGCAGTATTATAGTAGTTATATTCTTGTACATAGGAGCAGTATTATAGTAGTTATATTCTTGTGTATAGGGGGCAGTATTATGGTAGTTATATACTTGTATATAGGGGCAGTATTATGGTAGTTATATACTTGTATATAGGGGCAGTATTATAGTAGTTATATTCTTGTATATAAGGGCAGTATTATAGTAGTTATATTCTTGTATATAAGAGCAGTATTATAGTAGTTATATTCTTGTATATAGGAGCAGTATTATAGTAGTTATATTCTTGTATATAGGGGGCTGTATTATAGTAGTTATATTCTTGTATATAGGGGGCAATATTATAGTAGTTATATTCTTGTATATAGGCGGCAGTATTATGGTAGTTATATTCTTGTATATAGGGGGCTGTATTATAGTAGTTATATTCTTGTATATAGGAGCAGTATTATAGTAGTTATATTCTTGTATATAGGGGCAGTATTATAGTAGTTATATTCTTGTATATAGGGGCAGTATTATAGTAGTTATATTCTTGTATATAGGGGGCTGTATTATAGTAGTTATATTCTTGTATATAGGAGCAGTATTATAGTAGTTATATTCTTGTATATAGGGGCAGTATTATAGTAGTTATATTCTTGTATATAGGGGCCTATAGGTGGCAGTATTATAATAATTTATGCTTGTTAAGATATGTCGTTTATCAGTACAACTGTTGCACTGACCTGAAAAGTCGGTAATGTGCTCAGACCAGTTGTAATTTCCCTTCCCGGACTGTTTTGCAGCTCATACAAAGCACATTACTCAGAAGGGGTCGACCACAATCACAGTAGAAAGCTCCTCCCAGCAAAAAGAAAATATAAAACCTACGCTTCATTCCGAAATTGATTATATAACCAAAATGCTTCATTCTGAATAGTGATAAAAAAACAATTTTTATTTTTTTTTAAATTTAGGAATGTTTCCTGAAACACTATTAATAATATCAAGTGAAAGTGTTAAATGTATATTTTGCTTTTACAGAATAAAATACTATAATTATGTTACAAGAGAACTTATATCATGTCATGTTATTGCTGTCGATACATTCACAAAATGACTGAGTTGAGAAAACAGCAGAACACCTGCCTCAGTGCATATGTGCCTCCCCAGGCGCCGTCTCCCAGGATGTTACCTCTACAATGAGAAACACCACAAAGGCAATTAATTTCCTCATGCCCAGCCGCGGCAACAAAGAGAATTGAATCTCCAGATGTAAAAGATACAGGACAAGATGTTCCTACGTACCATGGGTATAGTGCAAGAAAGATAAATAAGTGTATTCACTGCTACGGTGGAAAATATTTATAAAACCGACTACTACAGGCCTGTTCCCGACAGGGAATACACAGTCCAGACTCCGTTATCAAAGGCTTTTCTTATAATATAGACTTAAAATCGGAGAATATTCACATATGGAGACGAATAGGTATACAGGTCATCCTTGGTAAACGATAATTTATGCCAGGCTCACACACTCGCTTGCTTTTAAAGGGTATGTACACATTTGCAGCCATTTTTATTATTGCTCCAATGCATCTAAAATAAAAAAAATCATGCAAATAGTCCTATCGTTTTGTGTATACAGCTCCTACAATATCTAGACCAATGTGTCTCCATGGTTACAGATTATAAACAAATCCTATGTAGTCTGATGGTGACGGATCCGGTGCCAGTGGTTTACATTTATCTCAGTTATGCAAGGGTTCCGTCATTTTGATGGAATCAATACCGTAGTCGACTGCGCTATTCATACCGTCAAAACTACGGAACCCTTACACAACAGGGAAAAACGGAAACTATTAGCACCGGAGCCATCACCATTGAAATCAATGTCCAGGGTCCCAGTCAGGAAGCTCCAACAGAACACCAGAACGCGACCCTGACGCAGATGTGAACGAAGCCTTAGGAACCTTTCCTAGAACTGTTTATATAACAAAAATGTAACTTCGATTGCAGGAAAATCACAACAAAACTTTACAGTTGCCCACACCATCACTAGGAGGAGTTAGGAGTTTACTTTATACTATAACTCAATAATAATAATAATAAAAAATAAAAAAACATACAATCAGCTCCCCCTAGTGGTGACTGTAGGCAACCAGAATTTTATCATTTAGTTCTATGGATATTCTGGGATTTGAAGCTCTGTATCAGAAAGACACAGCCCCGACTGCTATATAGATGTAATAAGAAATGAATTAGCACAGTATGTTGGACCTAAAAACAATATTACGTGAAAACATGGACATTCACTTTAAGATGGCCATATACAACGTTCAGCAAAAACATTAAAACCACCTGCCTAATATTGTGTAGGTCCCTCTTGTGCTTCCGAAACAGCTCTGACCAATGGAGGCATAGGCTCGACAAGACCTCTGAAGGTGTCCTGAGGTATCTGGCATCAAGATCCTTTTAAGTCTTATAAGTTGTGAGGTGCGGCCTCCATGGATTGGACTTGTATTTTAAGCACATCCCGCAAATTCTCGATCAGATTGAGAACTGGAAAATTTGGAGAGAAGTCAACACCTTGAACACTTTTTCATGTTCCTTAAACAGTTTCTGAATAATTTTTGCAGTGCGTCAGAGTGCATTATCCTGCTGAAAGTGGGCACTGCCATTAGGAAATCCCGCTGCCATGAAGGGGGGTACTTGTCTGCAGCAATGTCCACATGAATGCCAGGACACAAGGTTTCCCAGTAGGTGCTCTCAGTGCTGGACAGGGGTCAGCATGGGAACTCAGATCGGTCTGCCGCTACGTAGACCCAATACAGCAAGCTGCGATGCTCTGCGTGTTCTGACACCTTTCTACCATAGTCAGAAATAACTTTTTCAGCGATTTGTGCTACAGTATTTCTTCTGGGGGATCGGACCAGACGGACTAGCCTTCGCTCCTCACGCGCATCAATGAGCCTCGGACATTCATGACTCTGTCACCAGTTTCCCTTCCTTGGACCAATTTTGGTAGGTACTAACCACTGCATATGAGGAAGACCCCACAAGCCGTTTTGGAGATGCTCTGACCCTGTTGTCTAGCCATTACAATTTGGCGCTTGTGTTTCCAACACTTCAACTTGAAGAACGGACTGTTCACTTGCTGCCTAATATATCCCACCTGGTCGGGGACCATTGTAACCAGAAAAATCAACGTTAATGTTTGGTATTGGTTTTAATATTATGGGTGAACGGTGAATATAATGGGAAACATTACTGATCTGACCACAGGCGGTGATCAATCAAATCTTATGGTTTTCTCAGTCCATAATAGAAAATAATGTGCAAGATATAGCGCATATTTCGTACACCGTATTTTCTCATATACTTGGTATTTTTCTAGCAATAAAGATTGACACATAAACCTATGTCCCGCTCCTGCCAGCGGTTCCCGCCGCCAGGTCTCGTACCTCCTCGTACCCTCTGCCATGTTTCTCCGATCGCAGTACAAAATTCTAAATCCCCATATCCAATCCCTGTTGCCCCAGGATGAGTATGTCTACCCCAAATTTGCAGCATAAAGCAATGAGGTTGCTTTACCACATTGACCATGCTGCAATTTTTGGAAATGCTCCCTCTAGTGCCCAGCACATGGAAATGTTATAAATTAGAATCTAATTTATAATATTTCCTGACTTGTGAAAAAATTTGAAAAATTAAAACAATTTGTAATTACTCAAATAATAATTGTTTAACTAAAAAAAATAAAAAAAATTCTAGTGACACATTCCCTTTAAGGCACCTTCATAATTCACCTGGTGTCTGAGCAATGTTGGAACAACCTAGTTGTATCCTGCAAAGGTTCCGGTGTGCATCTGATTCCAGTCCACTATTACTGTTTGTTGTCAGTCTGTATCCAGTAATCCGCTGTCTGTCATCAGCCAGTGTGCAGCTATCCGCTCGCTACCTGTCGGTTTCCAGCTATCTGTTACCTGCCTGTGTCTAGCTATCTGTTATCAGCCAGTATCCAGCTATCCCCTACCTGT
This sequence comes from Rhinoderma darwinii, assembly GCF_050947455.1. Classification (NCBI taxonomy): domain Eukaryota; kingdom Metazoa; phylum Chordata; class Amphibia; order Anura; family Rhinodermatidae; genus Rhinoderma; species Rhinoderma darwinii. Next base: position 17,521,934 of record NC_134696.1, on the reverse strand, counting down.
CGGTGTCAAGCTACCCGCTACCGGCCTGTGTCCAGTGATCCACTATCAGCTTCCATCCTGCTGCCCGTGGCCAGTCTGCCTCCAGCTGCCGGTGACAAGCCTGAGGCTTCCATCCATCAAGGTACCATCTGCCAGTGTCTGTTCCTGGTCCGCTAAGCCAGCAGCTACTCTACCGGGACCAACTCAAGAGGTATGAACCTGGCAGCATCCCCGCAGCGAAGACCAGATCCCTGTATAGGTGTTAAAGGGTGAAGACCAGGGAGGTTACTTAGATAACGCCCTTAGGCCTCATGCACACTTCCGTTGGCCGTCGTACGGCTGCTAATGACGGATCTGTGAAAAACGGACTGCACCCGGATGGCCTCCATGTGCAGTCCGTTGTTTCACGGACCAAATGAATGAAAAGGCCGAGACTGTTCTGTCAAAAACGGACATGAGTAGGGCCTGTCCTATTTTTGTCGGAATGGCCACACGGTTCCGTTAAAAGAACGCAAGTGTGCATGGCCCCATTGAAATGAATGTGTCAGTGTGCCATCAATTAAAAAAACAGATAGTACCCTGAAGAAAATAGCTGAAGTGGGCATCCTCTTTTGACCATAAGGCCTGATTCACACGAGCGTGGCGCATCTCGGACATAAAAAACTGCAGTTTTTCACGTCCGAGGTGCATCTGTGCTTAGCGCTGCAGGACGCGATGTTACGCATCCACCATAGATGAGAGTCTATGGAGGGATGTGTGATACGTGAAAAGAACGGACATGTCCTATTTTCCCACGAACCCTTCACACGGTCCGTTGAAACAACGGCTGTGTGAACGGGCACATTGAATTACATAGGTCAGTGGGACGGCCACTGTTTCGACGGCTGTCCCACGGACGTTTAACACGTTGGTGTGAATCCGGCCTAAAGCAGATAGATACACGCCGGAACACTCCTGACTTTCTCATCAAGACACAATGGAGGAGAAAAGGCCACATGTTGTGGAAACAGTCAGCAGCATTCCACACAAATACCTCTATAGAAATGACTGTGGTTCTGTTTAAAATCAGGACGATTATATAGAAAATAACAAATTCCCTGAAAATGTAAAAGAAAAGCTGGAATCATAAGTCCCTGATTCATATACCTTTTATTATTCATTTTAGGCTTTTCTTAGTTGTTTTATGCACCTGCGTAGCGGCTGACAACCACTAATACCACTATAACAGCCAATACAGTTCTCATAAGAATGGTCACCCGGCTTTCCACAGACCCTGAATGGCATGTAGGGCTACATACCCAACTTATCTGCCTGTATGTCAGTCTTCAGTGTAGTTATGGCATTCTGCTCCTGAAACAGGAAGCTAAGGATGAGCAGGGCTATGGGTCCTTCCCAGAAAGAAGTGTTGTTGTTGTTTTTTTTGGGGAGGGGGATCACTGTTGGGACATCTCCGATCACCTGATTTCATTGCAAAAACCCAAGTATTCAAGGGTGCCAACTCAGGCTTTGTTCACACCTGCGTTCATTATTCTGCCACGTCAGAGGAGCAGAACAAGGGAATAACCGGAAGTGCTGTTTCCGTTGCACCACAGACACCACCGGTGCCCGTCAATGCCCATTGTCTTTAATGAGTTTTGACGGTTTTCCGTGGTTTTACCAACGACAATAGCGCAGCTGTATTTTGGATGGAATCTGCGACGGTGGTCATTAAGGGCGCCTTCAACGCTGATGTGAACAGGCCCTAAAATTAATGGACACTGGCAGACCTTTGAAGCAGAGAGCCATGCTTGTTTGGGATCTCTGCTTTGGCTAAGGGTGAGGCCACACAGAGCGACCCTGACACAGTCAACAACCGCGCTGGCACCATGTTCGGCGTGGCTATCAAATACCCTGTTAATGGTCGCAGCTAGGTAAAACATCCCTTTATCTGCAAAATCATGCGGCCATTAATACACCCTTAATGGCCACACGATTTTGTAGGTAAAAATAACGTGCGGCCATTAACAGGGTATCTGACAGCCGCCTCGAACATGGTGCCGGCGCGGTTGTTGGCTGCATCACGACCGTGCCAGGGCCACTTCTGTGTGACCTTAACCCTTATAAAGAGGGGGTCCTCATTATGAAAACCTCTGCTATTAATCCAGAGCAATGGCGAAACATCACACGCGATTTGCTGCAATGCGATTTCATGAGAGATTACAGCGCAAGCTTGGATGCAATAAGCTAGCAAAAGTAGAGGAAGGGTATTCAATTGGTTTCACGTGATTATTGCAAAAAAATTATATTATTCTGCAAGCACAATATCGACGCATGATAGTGCAAGTACTCTTTCATGCCACATGATCCCATAGAAATATACTACAGGCAATACACTATGCCTATTGAAGGGCCTGAGGGGGCCCGACAAGTTTAGTTTAGCAAGCCAAAATAGAGGTGTGGAGCTGGTTGATTTAATCTGCTTACCAACGGATCCGTGAAAATAACGGAAGTGTGCATGGGCCCATTGAAATGAATGTGTCAGGGTGCTATGAGTGAAAAAAACGGAAAGCAACCCGAAGGAAAAAACTGAAGTGGGCATGATGCCTTTAGCTACATATATGTTCTCAATCTGCACAGAAGGTTTATAATAAATGCAATATCTTGCAGTGATTCCGACAGCTGCTTTCTACCGAGTGAAGAATCATTCAGTGACAGCAAGAATGTATTTAAACAACCACCGTCCAAAGAATGACGGAGCCCTTGCAGTCACAGAGCACTGGTTGGCACTGGTCGGCCTGTTATGAAAGCCCTTCCGTTTGGCGTGGCCTCACCTGTGTCCTACTCTCTCACTCGGCGACACTTGCATCCATGGAGACAACCATAGTAACACAATGCAACTTGCTCAGCCCCAAGTGCTTCCCATTAGGATTAAACGCACTGGGAGGCAAAATGTTACAAGACTGGCAAATAATTCATTGAGGCATGTGACATTTCTTTAGACGTTCGCTTTGCTGCAACTTTGGGCATTCAAAAGATTCCAAGCATCAAATGATAGAGAATATGAAAATCGTGTGTGGGGGGGGGGGGGGGGGTGCTCTGTGGATTGTGAAGCCGGAATACATCCATGGAGAGTTAATGAGATATATTGTCCTACATGGACAAGCGGCATGAAATAAAACAATCCCCCACCTACCAAAACAGGACGGTGCAATCAGGGGTGCCCTGTGTGCTTCACCTGTAGAAGACGCCTGACCAAAAAACGCATCACAAAACCGTGGCTATTCGTGGTAAAATACACATAGCACGGCTGCTATGTGAATGGGCACCTTAATGCAAAATTACACTCACAACACCTGGAATCCTCTAGGCCTTGTTCACACAGTGCAGAATTGACGCAGATTTTACATGCATTTTTTTAAGCCAAAACCAAGATTGGATCCAGGAGAGGAAACACTTTAATGCCTTTCTTTATATACATTTCTTCTGCTTAGGTTCCGTTCCAGTTTTGGCCTTAAATAAATACAAGCAAAATCTGCATCAAAGTGTGAACAAGGCCTTAGTTCTAAGTTCGGTTTAGTAAAGCAGTCCCATATCACAGCCCAAAGCTGACCATAGTTATGACATGGTACAATGTGTCCGACATTTAGGCTATGTTCACATGGTATATTTTTAGGCGTATTTCGGAGCGTAAAACGTTCGTATTACGTGTCAAAATACGCTTAAAACACACCTGCAACCAGTTTCCCATTGATTTCAATGGGGAATATGCTGTATAATTCATACAAGGTGTATTTTTACGCTGCTCAATGAAAATATGCCTCGTAAAAAAGAATGTCACATCATAGAAAAACATGTCACTTATTGAAGCGTTTCCCAGGCTTCTTTTTCCTGACACTTTAAAAAATGCTTCAAAAATATGCATTAAAATAGGCTTAAAAACAAAAACGCTTTGATGCAGTGCGATCATGGCCTAAGGCCTCATGCACACGACCGTAGTGTTTTTCTGGTCCGCAAATTCCAGGACCGTGTTCCGTGAAATGTCCTCCGCAGTTCATCCGTATGTAATCCGCAAAATGCGGATAAAAAAAAAAAGCCTAGGTAAAACAGGATGAAGACAGAACTCATTCCCGGTCGTCGCCTAGCAACACTTCCGCAAATCCGCAAACTGCGGTTGACACACGGAGGTGTACCCGCATTTTCCACGGGCCCATTGACTTCTATGGGCATGTCCGCATCTAATTTGCGGGCCGTAATAAGACATGTCCTGAGTTTGTGCGGCATGGATTTGCGGACATGCGGGGACCCGTGAAAACACGGATAGTGTGTATGAGCCCATAGAAATGAATGGGTCCGCAATTCTCTCGTGGATTTTCTGGGGAATTGCGGACACAAAAACACGTTCATGTGCATGGGGCCTAAGGCTTATTTAGACGAGCGTGTTAAATGTCCGTGTGACGGCCGTTGAAACAGCGGCCGTCCCACGGACCTTTGTAATTCAATGTGACCGTTCACACAGCCATTGTTTTAACGGACCGTGTGAAGGGTCTCTGAGAAGATAGGACAAGTCCTATTTTTTCACACATCCCTCCATAGACTCTAATCTATGGGGGATGCGAGACCGCGTCCCGCAGCAAAGAGCACGGATGCACCTCGGACGTGAGAAACTACCGGTTTTCACGTCCAAGATGCGCAACGCAGTGAATCCGGCCAAAGGGTGAGTTGAGACCAAAAATCCACAAGTCTGCAACTTGTGAACTCAGTATTAGGCCATGTTCAGACGTGGCAGAATTTTCCGCTGAAAGTGTTGCTGCAGATTCGTTGCGAATTTGCAGCAACATTTTCATATTTGACAGGTAATTCAGACGTTGTGGATATCACAGCGGACTTGCCTGCAGACGTCATCCTTTTCAATGCAAATGCTAAAATCCGCAGTGAAATTCCGCTGCTTCTCCGCAACATAACGTGCATGCTGCAGAGGGAAATTCCGCACCGCAGCCTAAATACCGCACAGTTATTTTCCGCAACATCTGAACTAAGTTTACTAAAAATGTATAGAAGCAAATGTAAAAAACGGCTGCTGCAGAATTCCACTGCGGACTGTCCGCAGCGGAATTCAACAGCAATTCTGCCACGTCTGAATGTGCCCTTAGGCCTCATGCACACGAACGTGTTTTTGCATCCGCATTTCCTCTGCAAAAATGCGGCTGAATTGCGGACCCATTAATTTTAATTCACAGCAAAAACACACGCGGTTTCAAAGTGATTTGCATGGCTTTTTGCCTGTGCGGTTTTTACATATTAAACTTGTAAAACAAATTTGTTTCATCTGTAGAAACCGCACAGGCGAAAACCGCATTGCAAACCACGGCATTTCGCAATATCACCGCAATAACATCATGTGCGTTATTGCTGCGATTTTTGTTGTGTTTTTTTCACCGCGTGGCCTAAAATGTCTCGTCTTAGTGCACCTCTACACGGCACACTGCTTCCTGTGAACCTGTTGATTACTTTTCCGGGACTACAACTACCAGCATGCTTACCTGTCACATTACTTCCTTGAAACCCCTTTTTTAGTTTGGTGTAGTATTGATAATAGGAGCCTCCAGATACAATGAACGGGGTTTTATAAACATGGTGTGCGCCAAAGTATGTGTTTTGGAGACTTTTTACACCTACACTCAGTGTTTAGAAAAAGGGGTACGGCAAAGAGGAGTGATAATATGCGTTAAATTCACTAAATATCTCCCCCATTTTTTGCCGCAAAATATAGGTGTAAATGTAATGTGTGTTATAGGGAGAAAAAATGGGCCTATCATGCCTAGCGAATTGCTCCAAATATATTAAGCCACGTGCCCATTTTGATAAATTAACACAATTGGCGCCATTTTGACCAACCAGTAAATGTATTCATCGTATAACATTATTGATAGAACTCCTAACATTGTCTTTTGAGAAACTGCAATGGCTGCAAAACCAACGCAAAAAACGGATAGATAGATAGATAGATAGATAGATAGATAGATAGATAGATAGATAGATAGATAGATAGATAGATAGATAGATAGATAGATAGATAGATAGATAGATAGATAGATAGATAGATATTAGATAGATAGATATTAGATAGATAGATAGATATTAGATAGATAGATAGATAGATAGATAGATAGATAGATAGATAGATAGATAGATAGATAGATAGATAGATAGATAGATAGATAGATAGATAGATATTAGATAGATAGATAGATATTAGATAGATAGATAGATAGATATTAGATAGATAGATAGATAGATAGATATTAGATAGATAGATATTAGATAGATAGATATTAGATAGATAGATAGATAGATAGATAGATATTAGATAGATAGATAGATATTAGATAGATAGATAGATATTAGATAGATAGATAGATATTAGATAGATAGATAGATATTAGATAGATAGATAGATAGATAGATATTAGATAGATAGATAGATATTAGATAGATAGATAGATATTAGATAGATAGATAGATAGATAGATAGATAGATAGATAGATAGATAGATAGATAGATAGATAGATAGATAGATAGATAGATAGATAGATAGATAGATAGATAGATAGATATGAGAGAGATAGATAGATATGAGAGAGATATGGGATAGATAGATAGATAGATAGATAGATAGATAGATAGATAGATAGATAGATAGATAGATAGATAGATAGATAGATAGATAGATAGATAGATAGATATGAGATAGATAGATAGATATGGGATAGATAGATATGAGAGAGATAGATAGATATGAGAGAGAGAGAGATAGATAGATATGGGATAGATAGATAGATAGATAGATAGATAGATAGATAGATAGATAGATAGATAGATAGATAGATAGATAGATAGATATGAGATAGATAGATAGATAGATAGATAGATAGATAGATAGATAGATAGATAGATAGATAGATAGATAGATAGATAGATAGATAGATATGAGATAGATAGATATGAGATAGATAGATATGAGATAGATAGATATGAGATAGATAGATAGATAGATAGATAGATAGATAGATAGATAGATAGATAGATAGATAGATAGATAGATAGATAGATAGATAGATAGATAGATAGATAGATAGATAGATAGATATGAGATAGATAGATAGATATGAGATAGATAGATAGATATGAGATAGATAGATAGATATGAGATCGATAGATAGATATGAGATAGATAGATAGATATGAGATAGATAGATAGATAGATGAGATAGATATGAGATAGATAGATAGATAGATAGATAGATAGATAGATAGATAGATAGATAGATAGATAGATAGATAGATAGATAGATATGGGATAGATAGATAGATAGATAGATAGATAGATAGATAGATAGATAGATAGATAGATAGATAGATAGATAGATAGATAGATAGATAGATAGATAGATAGATAGATAGATAGATATGAGATAGATAGATATGAGATAGATAGCATACACATATCTGTCTATATATATATATATATATATATATATATTATTAGCAGTGTTTTTTTTGTATATTTGAAGCTCTTGTGAGCACGGCGGTCATGTAACATAGACTTGCTTTGTTTTCACTGTACACTGGAGATATATCTATGTATCTATATCTATGATGATGACTGGTGATCTTGCTTCCTTTCTTTCCTGTTATCTTTGTGTGTTTGCTTATAGTCAGATTGCTTCCCTGGAGATATTTGGATAGAAACACATAAGAGATAAAAACACAGAACTATTACCTGGTTATACAAACTCTCAGGAACAGCAGAAACAATATACATATAAAGCCATACATGGTGGAGCAGAGGCGCAGACTGTAAGACTCCACTACATATATTGTCTACAACCATGGCAATCCTTATAAGCTGCAAGAAAGAAGAGACTGTGCCGGATGCCAGATGCTATGTGATGCCTCCAATGCCTCTCTAGAAGGGATAGAAATCATCAGCCCCCAAAAAAGTGTAACATTACTGATGACTACCTTCCACCTCTGAGAGAGTGCCCCCCACAGGAAAAGGCGGTTATGACAGGGGAATCTGTCAACATTCTGTCTATGAGAACAGTCCCCCAATATTGGGGAAAACAAGGAGTTGACAGCTTGGATTTCTCATTGTCAAATCCTTTTGTTTCCCTAGGATAAGCGGCACCTGATGTGCATGATGGCCACTTATCTTCATCCGTCTAACTTCTTTGGCTAGCTTTAGGTGTATGGCCACCTTTGCAAACCGGTTTTGTCTTAAGTGACCTGTATAGAAGCCTTCAGCCTCAGGCCTGTGGAAACAGACCTGCTTGGTGACTCACCCCAAAAACACAAGACCAATTCCCAGATACCTTCAAACATGAATTGGGATAATAAGGCAGCCACAGATGTAAAGATTTCCACAAGTCGCAATTGCGCATCAGTCTTACTGCGAATAAGGATAAGTTCACTGTTAATTTAAAGGGGAAGTGCTGTAAATTTTGATTTGTAAGACTTCAGAATGAGATCCCCAGAGCAGATCTTGGGGAACATGGATGCGGCTGCGTTTCTTTACTCTTATGATGACCTGCATACCTTAAACTTAGAGTATGCATCTCGTCCTGAAATGGACAGCGTAGATTTGGGGTCCACATTCAAAAGTTTTATTAGGGGAAACACAATTTTGGATTACTAAAAACTGATGCACATGGCAACAATTTGTCCCATAGAAATAAATAGGATCCGTCATGATCCGCCGTTTTCACCAACATGCTGCCATGCCCTAACACTGTACGTCAAAAAAAGAACTGTCCCTTTAAGACAAGTAACAAATTTCCAGCACCTGGATACAAAGTAACAATTGCAGAGGATTTCATACCTCTAGTATATACTGTGCACATAATCATCTCCATATCCATAACACAAACATATGCAATATACTTCAATTATAACCCCAATCATCCATAATCACAATCATCATCCAGATCAGCTCATGGAATTCTTACACATTAGTTGTTACTCACCAGCAGCCAAAGAAACCCCGAGCAGATTGCAACAATAACTATCAGGACTATCCTAAGGCATTGGTACAAAGTATATACAATAATGATGGATGCCATGAGCACACATCACATCAGCGGGTTCATTGCTGTACCTTAAATCCCAGTCTGTCCTTATGGTGCCCTGCACAGTCCTCTGTCTGATCAGTGTCACTGGCATGAAAGTGGCTTGGCACTGAAAGGGGGGAGGGGGGGTCTGCAGGGTAAAAAAAAGAAGAAGCTAAAGCTCTCCACTCCTTCCACTTATCCAGGGGTCCAGGTCCAGGGCAGTTGTCCCTTGCAGGGGAACTAAAGTAGTCACCAGAGCGTATGCCTTTAACCCCTGCTTAGCCGGTAACCTCCATTTAGCAGGTGACACCTGTCTGGCCGTTGCAAGCTTTGCTTGGGAATGAGATGTGCGGAATAGGAGGTGACTGGGGTGGGTGGGATTGCTCAGATTACAGGGTTGAGACGAAGGATGAAGGTGACAGAGCTGCCAGGAAGTAAAAAAAAAAAGAAAAAGGGGAGGGGGGCCTGGCACAAGGCGCCTCTCAGCTCATACCAGGCGGGAAGGGAAAGGCAGAAAGGGGCAAAGCCAAGGCAAGCAGGGGAGGGCAGGCACTGGAGCCCCGGGAATAAACCTGCAAACTTCCCCAGGACCGGGGTGAACAGCAGGGAAGCATCGATTTTTGCGAGGTCGCTTTCAACTGTATTTGTGTCCCATATGAAAGTCGCATGAGATCGCGGACGACATCGTGTCTAGTTTGGGCACCATCACTACAACCATGCACCGCCGCCGACCAGGCTGCCAATACGGCGAAGAGACATTGCCCATTTCAATTCTGCATTGCCCGATCTAAACGCTGGCAATCCAAAACGACATCATGACCTTCTTCACCTACAACTTCTACCAAATGCCTCATTTTTTTAAGGTGGATAAAACTGAGGATCATTATGTATCAATCAAGAAACAGGAACAAGAATATATAAACTTGTCATCTACATTGTATCATTATTCTAATTATTATCATCATCGCTTTATTATCATCATCATCATCATCATCATCATCATCACTATTATTAGTATATTGGTTTATAAATGTATGTCATTCTGCCGTTTAGATATTATTCTGAAATTCGATAGTTGGAATAGTAGCCGCTTTTTACATTGAATGGATGTAATATTTTATTTCTTCAGATAATAACAATAATTCCTTCAGGAAAATAAATAAAATCGTTTAATATTTTATGGAATTACTGGAACAGCTGTGTCTATTTCGCTAGTATAATATAAATGATTTTCTTTTTTTAATTTTATAAAATTATTTTAATTTATTGTAATGTATTTTTTCCTTTTTTTATTTCATTGTAAAGAAATGTCTAATATGGTTTTGTGTTTGAAGTATGTATGTAGATTTCTAGTACTAATATTACACTTGTTTCATGTATTTATTCTAAATATTTTTTTCTGTGTAATTCAATTGGAAACATCTATCTATCTATCTATCTATCTATCTATCTATCTATATAAAAATAAATAATATATAGTAAATAATATTACATAAATAATATATAAGAAATAATATGCTAGTACAAATGTTCATCACCAGATCCCATTAACTTCGTTGGGGTTGCAAATGAAAGCAAAGTCAGCTCAGGATTTATAGAATGTAGCATGCTAGATTTCATTGATCAGTTGCACCAGCACAAAAAATAATGAAATCATAATAAATTGCAATGTACAACAAAAAAATAAATGAAAAGCTGAAAAATATTTACAGGAAACAATAAATAAACACGACATAATCTACAGGAAGAGAATAAAGAAATAAAATACAATAAGAATATTTTGCTATTACATATTATTGTATTGTACACATCAACAAATAATTGGTCCTACAATTTCACACTTTCTATAATTCCGTTTTTTGTATTCTTCTGAGCAGATCTAGAGGTTCAGAAGCTTTTCATCCGATATGACTGATAACTAGAATATGTAGCAATAATCCTTGTGTTTATCAAAACTATCAGAGCAAACCAAATGATCGTCCAAACAATGTCTATAAAATGTATCAAATTAGTTTAAAAAGGCTGAGTTCATATTAGTGTATCAAGCGGCAGAGACTGATACCAAACTATATCCTGGTGTAAAAATGAAATGTGTATGAAAATCCAGGCTTATTATAATTGTCATTATATGTGTATTTTGGTATCTCATGATTCGGGAATGTCTATCTATCTATCTATCTATCTATCTATCTATCTATCTATCTATCTATCTATCTATCTATCTATCTATCTATCTCTATCTATCTATCTATCTATCTATCTATCTATCTATCTATCTATCTATCTATCTATCTATCTATCTATCTATCTATCTATCTCATATCTATCTATCTATCTATCTATCTATCTATCTATCTATCTATCTATCTATCTATCTATCTATCTATCTATCTATCTATCTATCTATCTATTTATCTATCTATCTCATATCTATCTATCTATGTCATATCTATCTATCTATCTATCTATCTATCTCATATCTATCTATCTATCTATCTATCTATCTATCTATCTATCTATCTATCTATCTATCTATCTATCTCATATCTATCTATCTATCTATCTATCTATCTATCTATCTATCTATCTATCTATCTATCTATCTATCTCATATCTATCTATCTATGTCATATCTATCTATCTATCTATCTATCTATCTATCTATCTATCTATCTATCTATCTATCTATCTATGTCATATCTATCTATCTATCTATCTATCTATCTCTCACATATCTATCTATCTATCTATCTATCTATCTATCTATCTCTCACATATCTATCTATCTATCTATCTATCTCTCACATATCTATCTATCTATCTATCTATCTATCTATCTATCTATCTATCTATCTATCTATCTATCTATGTCATATCTATCTATCTATCTATCTATCTATCTATCTATCTATCTATCTATCTATCTATCTATCTATCTATGTCATATCTATCTATCTATCTATCTATCTATCTATCTATCTATCTATCTATCTATCTATCTATCTATCTATCTATCTATCTCATATCTATCTATCTATCTATCTATCTATCTATCTATCTATCTATCTATCTATCTATCTATCTATCTATCTATCTATTTATCTATCTATCTCATATCTATCTATCTATGTCATATCTATCTATCTATCTATCTATCTCATATCTATCTATCTATCTATCTATCTATCTATCTATCTATCTCATATCTATCTATCTATCTATCTATCTATCTATCTATCTATCTATCTATCTCATATCTATCTATCTATGTCATATCTATCTATCTATCTATCTATCTATCTATCTATCTATCTATCTATCTATGTCATATCTATCTATCTATCTATCTATCTATCTATCTATCTATCTATCTATCTATCTCTCACATATCTATCTATCTATCTATCTATCTATCTATCTATCTATCTATCTATCTATCTATCTATCTATCTATCTCTCACATATCTATCTATCTATCTATCTATCTATCTATCTATCTATCTATCTATCTATCTATCTATCTATCTATCTATCTATCTATCTATCTCTCACATATCTATCTATCTATCTATCTATCTATCTATCTATCTATCTATCTATCTATCTATCTATCTATCTATGTCATATCTATCTATCTATCTATCTATCTATCTATCTATCTATCTATCTATCTATCTATCTATCTATCTATCTATCTATCTATCTATCTATCTATCTATGTCATATCTATCTATCTATCTATCTATCTATCTATCTATCTATCTATCTATCTATCTATCTATCTATCTATCTATCTATCTATCTATCTATCTACACCTATTCACATTTTATTGCCTCCTTAAAAGTTTCGTTACATTTTGAAGAGCTGCATTTGTCAGTTAACTCTTTATCTGTATAGCTAAGATGATGCCACAGTCTTCTGTAAACCATTGACAAAACAATGTGATATTACCATGATTCTTTTCAAATAACAAACTCAGCTCTGCTCCATCTGTGTCTAGATGCAGAGAGACGCCACCAATGACACAAGGATTGTGGTATTTTTTTATGATCACAAAATATATTCTAAAAACAAGGTACAAACACACATTTTCATATGGAAGATTCTCCGGATCACAGCAAAAATCATTAAAAAGTTGCATTGCCACAGAGATAAAAATCCTCACTGGTTGATGTTACATGGTTTAAAAATAGAAAAAAGCAGCCAAGGTAAATGTTCAGAATGTGCCCCGGGGGTGACCAGCTGACTTCCCCTAGTTTCGCTCTCAGAAAACAGCTGATTTGGCTGGGGGAACCTGCGGTCAGCCAGAATTGTAGTATTAGGGAATGTTCACACGTGGCGGAGTTTTTCCGCTGCAAATGTTGGTGCAGATTTGGGGCAATTACGCAACGAATCTTCACCAACATTTGCATATTTGACAGGTAATTCAGACGTTGCAGAAAACACAGCGGACTTGCCACAGATTTCAGATTTTGCATTGCAAAGGCTGAAATCCGCAGTGAAATTCAGTTTTTTCATCCGCAGCGTGTCCATTTATGCTGTGGATTCGCTGCTCTCCTGTCGCGGGTTTTCCCCATTGATTTCACTAGGGAGGTAAAACCCGCAACAAATAGAAAATGCTGCGATTTTTGCGGCAGAAAATCTCCAATTCACAAGAATCACAAAAACAACTTTTTTTAAAAATTAAAATAATAATAAAGCCAATACTTCCCTCCAGCCGTTGTCATAGCGACCCGTCCCTCTGCTCTCCGCGCAGCCCGGCCTCCTGGGGTGACGTTTCATCCCATGTAACTGCTGCAGCCAATCACAGGCATCGCGCGGTATTCATATTATTTTTACAATGGCATACATATTGTTTTTTTTTTATTTTATATTATTATTTGGTCCTCTTTTTATTATTACTATAAGGCCTTATTCACAGGAACGTATTTCTATTCCGCGTGCTGTCCGTTTTAACAACAGACAACAGGCTGACCTATGTAATTCAATGGGGCGTATTCACACCTCCGGTTTCTTTCTTGGACTGTCTGTCCCTTGGGAGAAACTCATAGCACCGCTAATTCTGGTTCGTTTTTGCAGTCCAGAATCGCACATTAAAGTCAATGGGTGTGTGAAAAAACGGACGAGTGGATGACACATGGAAACCGCACTGACGCAACACGGACAGTCGCATGCATGAAAAACGTCCTGTCTTTTATGGACGCAAATCAGACACGCTCATGTGAATAAGGCCTTATTATAACATTATCTGGGGGTTCACAGCGACGCTCTTATTGTGAGTATATAGCTGGAGGATATTATTATATTATTATGTAGTGCTCTCTGAATTAGGCCTGATTCACACGAACGTTTTGCGTCCGTAAAAAACGAAGCGTTTTTCCTGCGTTTCAGTTCCGCGTGCCATCGGTTTTTGATGTTGGTGCACATTTTTTTTTCTCTGCATTTCTTTAGCAACTGTTGCGTGAATCACGGACAGCGCGCGGAAGACTTCAATGTGCTGTCCCTGATTTTCACGCACCCATTGACTTTAATGGGCGCGTGATCCGCAAAAACGGACTAGAATAAGACATGCAGTCCTATGTCTGAATAACCCCATTGAATTGCGCAGGTCCGTTGTTTAAATGGACAGCGCACGGACCTATACAACGTTCGTATAGGTGTAGATTTGCAATTCTGACGCTAAGAATGCGCCAAATATATTAAAATGTGTGCACTTCTTAATATATTTGGCGCATTTTCCACCAGTCTTAATATATTTCCCCATGTGTGGCGCCGCTATGTGGGCACCATACTGTATAATTAGGCACAGCATGGCAGCACAACATACGGGCGTCAGGAAAAGATACCGCATCGTTCACCATCCAATGTAAGTCCGACCTTGGCTATTATATTATTATTACTACTGATATTGGTGACAGTTATATAACACATTGAAGGGGGATATCAAAACTGGTGCACAGGTAAAGTGGTTACCCATGGCAACCAATCAGGTTAATGGTTTCATTTTCCAACAGGCCACTAAAAATAAGAGATGGAATCTGATTGGTTACCATGGGGCAACTACACTACTTTTCCCTATTTTCACCTTTTACCTCATGAATGTTATGGCGGGAATTTATTACTGTGCTGCATAGTTGACGCTTATGACAGGACGACATTCATTTTCGTCGTCCTGTTAATTAGAGGCAACTAATTCCACGTACCAGATGTCAGAAGTGACACCGGGAAACAGCCCGGGATTTGCTCCCGCCTCTATTCCCGCCTCTATTCCCGCCTCTCCCTTACACACTACATTCCCGCCTCTACAGCCCGCCTCTCCCCAAAAACCCGCCTCTCCCAAAAAACCCGCCTCCAATTGCTAGCTCCGCCCACTGCTGTTAGGGGTTCCAACCACCAATTGTACGATGCGTAACCCCCTCCTCATACACGAGTTGATTTCCCTATCCACGCCCTTTTTTATGCTAATCAAAGCGAACATGCCTCATTTGCGTTCGCTCGTCGAATGACTAGCCTCTAAAGCCACGCCTATAGATTTAGACGGCTACTGTTTATTACTATTATTAAACCCCGCCCCCTATACGCAATTTGCCGCCCACTAACGTCCTTTCCGCAGCCGCTGACGTCAACGTGCTCCGCTCACTGCTGGAGACATGGACCCGGCTGTAGTGTAAATGAGAAGAAGGAACGCCATGAATTTCTCCGAAGTGTTCAAGCTTTCCAACCAGCTGTGCAAGTTTTCTCCCAATGGAAAATATCTGGTGAGTGCGCTGCACAGTATACAGCTCCACGGCTGCGGTGCTACTACAAATCCCGGCATGCCCTACGTGATGTGCTGGGACTTGTAATTGCACAAGGTGATCGCGAGCTGTAGGTGAATCAATTCTGAGGTCGTGTCGCTTTAACTGTAACCCATTCACTGTCAGGAACATAGTTGGTTGCGCATAGTAGGATTACAATTAATGCAATTTCCCCACGAGGATCATGGGAGATGTAGTCCACTATGGCCAAAACCAAGTACCTGCTAATCAAATAACATCATAGCACTATGATCATACATGGTGCTACACAGCATTAGGGCAGCGCCAGCACCACCTAGACATATGACGTGTACCCGGGAGAGATGTTGCTGTGTTTATGGCTACAGATGTGTCCACTGGATAAAATAACTCCGCATCCTGCACTGTTTTTGTCCAGATCTGCAACTGTGACACGGTTTGCAACAATTGTATCCAGTCTAGACAATCCCCTGTGATCTAAACGTCCTGGACTCCAGACTGATACATTAAACTGCACTGATACACTGTAGCAAACTATCAGGTTTACAGAGGATTGTCTACACTGGATACAATTGGAGCAGACCCTCAGCTGTGAGAAGTATTCAGTCTTCATTTCAGTCTCTGGATGTAAATAAGAATGTTCCCCTATAGATGGAGATGACGGTGACCTGACGCGTGCTCTTCTCGTCTCTCTCTTCTCAGGCTTCCTGTGTGCAGTATAGACTGGTCATCCGTGATGTCCGCACCTTACAGATTCTACAGCTCTACACCTGCCTGGACCAGATCCAGCATGTCGAGTGGTCTGCAGACTCCATGTTCGTCCTGTGTGCGATGTACAAGAGGGGGATTGTACAGGTGTGTGCTGCGATGGGGGAGGACACATATCTAGGCTAAGGCTGCTCATAGGCTGTCACCTCGGCTCTCTCTTTCTAAAACGCATGTTATTTTGAGAGCAGGGGATAAGCACTTGCCAAGCATCTCTGGCGCCACTTATCTCTAAAAGAATTAAAGGATGGTGCAGGTTAATATCCAACTTGCCGGATTCTGGTTTCACCCAACAGTTATGGTTGGGCCTCCATAGACTTAGATTGGTGGGAACTTCAGACAAAGTTGTCACGTTTATGGCTAGATTCAGTCTGGGCTCATGTGTGCGGTGTTATTGTGTAGAAAAAGTGCAGTTCTACAACTTTCCAATATACTTTCTGTACCAATTAATCACAATTTTCAAGATCTCTGCTTGCAGTCATTCAATAGGAACATCCCTTGTTTCCTATACTGGATGATCTGTCCTGGTCATGTGACCATCACACAGGTGTATGGCTCGTTCCACTACAGTACAGTTATCAGAGCTGTGTCTTCTAATGAACTGTGCACGTCCATCCCATGACCATGATTGATTTTTATCCCTGGGCCTATTGAATGACTGCAAGCAGAGATCTTCATTTCCAAACACTTTTAAGATCTCTGCTTGCTATAGGTGAATTGGAACATTCTTGTTTAGGGCACATGCACACCACCATTGTTTTCTTGTGTCCTATCCGTTTTTTGTTTTTTTTTGCGGATAGCATATTTAACCCTGAATTTCTATGGGGCCAGGCACCCGACCGTTGTGTTCTGCGGATCCGTGTGTCCGTTCCGCAAATTATAGAACAGCTACTATTCTTGTCCGTCCTAACCCATTCTAGTGTAGGGTCTGCAAATAATATGGACCGCACAAGAGGGGGTCACCGTCCATGTTTTGCGGTCCACTAAATGGAAACGGTCGTGTGCGTGATGCCTTGCGTCCAGAATTCTGAATCTGGTCATGTCAAATTGATACAGGTGCGCAGCGTGTTACAATAGAAAAAGTTTGTATACTGTAACGCACTGTACACCTGTGTCTGTTGGACAGGTTTTCAGCCCTTGGATGTAAACAAAAACAGACGCATTAACCCCTTCCCGACATGCGCCGTACATGTACGGCGCTGTCGGGAGGTGCTTCCCGCAAAGCGCCGTACATGTACGGCGCAGTGATTGTGCGGGCTCAGAAGCAGAGCCGGCACCATCACCGCGGGGTGACAACTGTATTATACAGCTGGCACCCTCCTGTAACTGCCAGGACCGGAGCTATTCTCCGATCCGGCAGATTAACCCCTCAGATGCTGCGCTCAATAGAGCGCAGCATCTGATAGGTTTTCACCCGATCGGCAACCCAGTGATGCAATCGCTGGGTTGCTGTGGCAATCGGACGCCAGAAAATGGCGTCCGAGTCTGCCTTGTACGGGAGCCGATGAGGACCCGCCTTCGGCGTGTCCTCATAGGCTTGCTGTCAGTGAATAACTGACAGCGCTAATACACTGCACTTCGTATGTAGTGCAGTGTATTAGAGTAGCGATCGGGGCATCAGGCCCTCATGTCCCCTAGTGGGACAAGTCAGAAAAGTAAAAAAAAGTTAATAAAAATGTGGTAAAACAATAAAAACACACACATTTCAAATAAAAATAAAGCTAAACTGACTTTTTTCCCATAGTAAGTCTTTTATTATGGGAAAAACCGTAAAAATTAAAAAAACTATACATAATTGGTATCGCTGCGTCCGTAACGACCCAAACTACAAAACTATTATGTAATTTATCCCGCACGGTGAACGCCGTAAAAAAAAACCATGAAAAACAACGCCAGAATCTTTGTTTTTAGGTCACATCTCCTTCCAAAAAATGCTATAAAAAGTGATCAAAAAGTCACATTTACTCCAAAATAGTACCAATAAAAACGGCAATCCGTCCCGCAAAAAATAAGCCCTGACACCGCTTTGTGCACGCAAAAATAATAACGTTATGTGTCTTAGAATATGGCGACACAGAAAACAAATGATTTTATAAAAAAAGTGATTTTGTTGTGCAAAAGCCGCAATACATAAAAAAAACTATATAAATTTGGTATCGCCGTAATCGTATCGACCCGCAGAATAAAGCTAACATGTAATTTAGGGCGCACTGTGGATGCCGATAAAAAAAACAATAAAAAACTATTCCAGAATTGCTTGTTTTTGGTAATTTCCTTTACCAAAAAATGAAATAAAAAGTGATCAGAAAGTCGTATGTGTTCTAAAATGGTACCAATAAAATCTACAGCCCGTCTCGCAAAAAACAAGCCCGCACACCGCTCAATCAACTGAAAAATAAAAAAGTTACGGCACTAGTAATGCGGTGATGAAAAAATATCTCAATGCGCAGGCCGGAGGGGAACATTCCTTCAGTTTCAGGGCCCTAGTATTTAGGAACTAGGAAAGGGAAGGGACATCGCACATCCGCTGGAAGCGAGGGCGCCCGTATTATATCAGCGCAAAACTTTCCCAGCAATATTTCCCAAACTACAAAGAAGAAAAAGTCCCCAAAAGGTGCAGAGCGTTACAAAAGGGGGATAAGAAAGAAAACCGTTTATCAGTGTGACACCGGCCTGTGCATAACGGATCGCTTCACAGTGTACCACACATCTATGGAGAATTGTATTATTTACCCCATTATTATACCCTCTTATTATGCCCTGATGTACCCGCACAGATTACATATACCCTGATGTTCTCCGCACAGATTACATATACCCTGATGTACTCCGCACAGATTACATATACCCTGATGTACTCCGCACAGATTACATATGCCACCACATTATAAACTGAATACCAGCAAAACTCAAACAAAACTACCAAGCAAAATCCATGCTCAAAATGGCGGTCTTTCCCTTCTTAGCCCTACAGTGTCCCCAAACAGCAATTTATGGCCACAAGTAAGGCATTACCATACCCGGGAGAACCCGCTTAACAATTTATGGGGTAAGATTCTCTAGGGGCACAACATCTTTTGCGGTGAATGGGCAGATCCGTGGAAAAATTGCAATTTTCACTTTGCACCATCCACTGCGTATTCATTTCTGAAAAACACCTGTGGAGTCTAAATTCTCACTACATCCCTTGATAAATGCCTTTAGGGGTGTAGTTTCTAAAACGGGGTCACTTTTGTTTGGTACATCAGGGGTTTTGCAAATGCAACATGGCGTCCGCAAACCATTCCAGCAAAATCTACGCTCCAAATGATAAATACCGCTCCTTTTCTTCTGAATGCTCCCATATATGTCAACAGCTGATTATAGCCACATATGGGGTGTTACTGTACTCGGGAGAAATTACTTTACAAATGTTGGGGTGCTTTTTCTTCTCTATTCCTTGTAAAAATGAAAAATGTGTATCTAAAACTACATCTTGTTGGAAAAAAAATTATTTTTCATTTTCATGGCTTAATTCTAATTAATTCAGCAAAAAACCTTTGGGATCAAAATTTTCACTATACCCCTAGATGATTCCTCAGGGGGTGCAGTTTCCCAAATGGAGTCACTTTTGGGGTGTTTCCACTGTATTAGTACTACAGGGGCTCAGCAAATGTGACATGGCGCCCAGACACTATCCAAAATCCAAATGGTGCTAGTTCCATTCTGAGCCCTACCGTGTGTCCAAACAGCCGTTTATGACCACATGTGGGGTATTGTTTTACTCGGGAGAAGTTGCTTTACTAATTTTATGGTGCTTTTTCTCCTTTAGTCCTTGTGGAAATGAAAAAAAAAAACTAAACCTACATTTTATTTCAAAAAATGTAGATTTTCATTTTTACGGCCTACTTCCAATAAGTTCTGTAAAACACCTGTGGGGTCAAACTGCTCACTGTACTCCTAGATAATTTCCTCATGGGGTGTAGTTTCCAAAATGGGGTCACTTGTTGGGGGTTTCCACTGTTTTGTCCCCTCAGTGGCTTTGTAAATGTGACATGGCCTCCGCAAACCATTCCTGCTAAATTTGAGTTCCAAAAGCCAAATGGCGCTCTTTCCCTTCTCAGCCTCGCCGTGTGTCCAAACAGCCTTTTATTACTACATGTGGGGTATTGTTTTACTCGGGAGAAATTTCTTTACAAATTTTATGGTGCTTTTTCTCCTTTAGTCCTTGTGGAAATGAAAAAAAATTAGCTAAACCTACATTTTATTTGAAAAAATGTAGATTTTCATTTTCATGGCCTAGTTCCAAAAATTTTTGCAAAAAAACTGGCCGGTCAAAATGCTTGCTACACCCCTATATAAATTCCTCGAGGGGTGTAGTTTCGCAAATGGGGTCACTTTTGGGGGGTTTCCACTGTTTTAGTTCCACAAGACCTGTTCAAAGCTGACATGGTGCCTAAAATATATTCTAATAAAAAGGAGACCCAAAATCCACCAGGTGCTCCTTTGCTTCTGAGGCCGGTGCTTCAGTCCAGTAGCCACATGTGGGATATTAGAGCCACATGTGGGATATTTTCTAAAACTGCAGAACCTGGGCAATAAATATTGAGTTGCATTTCTCTGGTAAAACCTTCTGTGGTACAAAAAAAATGGATTCAAAATGAATTTCTGGAAAAAAATAATGAACTTTGTAAATTTCACCTCTACTTTGCCTTAATTCCTGCGCAATGTCTAAAGGGTTAAGAAACTTTCTAAATGCTGTTTTGAATACTTTGAGGGGTGCATTTTTTAAAATGGGGTGACTTATTGGGGGTTTCTAATATCTAAGGACCTCAAACCCACTTCACAACTGAACTGGCCCCTGTAAAAATAGCATTTTGAAATTTTCTTGAAAATGTGAGAAATTGCTGCTAAAGTTCTAAGCCTTGTAACGTCCTAGAAAAATAAAATGATGTTCAAAAAACGATGCCAATCTAAAGTAGACATATGGGGGATGTTAGTTAGCAACATTTTTGTGTGGTATAACTGCCTGTCTTACAAGCAGATACATTTAAATTGAGAAAAATGCAAATTTTTGCAATTTTTCGCTAAATTTTGGTGTTTTTCACAATTAAATACTGAATGTATCGGGCAAATTTTGCCAGTAACATAAAGTCCAATGTGTCACGAGAAAACAGTCTCAGAATCACTTGGATAGGTAAAAGCATTCCGGAGTTATTACCATATAAAGTGAAACATGTCAGATTTGAAAAATGAGGCTCTGTCAGGAAGGTCAAAAGCGGCCAAAGAGGGAAGGGGTTAACAGACTGCAAGCAGAGATATTGAAAACAGTGACTAATTTAAACACAGACTGGCAGATTAACAAAGATCGGCCTTTTAAATGTTAAAGCGTCTCTGTCACCAGATTATAAGTGGCCTCTCTTGTACATGATGTGATCGGCGCTGTAATGTAGATTACAGCAGTGTTTTTTATTTAGAGTTATGACCTATATTAGCTTTATGCTAATACGTTTCTTAATGAACAACTGGGTGTGTTTTACTATATGACCAAGGGGGCGTTGTGGAGAGACGTGTATGACGCTGACCAATCAGTGACCAATCAGCGTCATACACGTCTCCCCATTCATTTACACAGCGCTAGCGATATAGCTGTATCGCTATGTACAGCCACATACACACAGTAACTTTACTCAAGTGTCCTGACAATGAATATACATTACCTCCAGCCAGGACGTGATGTGTATTCAGAATCCTGTCATTTCTGTAGCGTCTCTGTGAGTTACAGCACAGCAAGCATAATCTCATTTGAAATGACCGGTTACATCATAATCTCACGAGATTACGCTTGCTGTGCTGTAGTGTCGGGATTGTATTAGCGAAGTGTCAGCATTCTGAATACACATCACGTCCTGGCTGGAGGTAATTTATATTCATTGTCAGGACATGCTGAGGTGACTCAAAGTGGAGAAGCTGCGAGGTGAGCATTTTTTTAATTGATCTTTTAGGTGTTAGTCTGATTTCCCCCCCCCCCCCCCCCCAGAGATCAGACTACCTTGCTACGCCCCACAGAGTGAAATCTCCATTTTAGCCTGCTCAGCACCGGCCCCTCATTGAGGATGGGTGACGTGGCCATAATGTGCCGACGTCCATCCTGATCTAGGGGGTGGAGTTGGGCAGTCTAAAATGGCAAGAACCGGAGCACTTGTGGCCAAATGGACCGACCAAGTGGCACTTGCAAAGTCATTTGCATATGACAATAAACCTGTTTATCTAGAGAAACAAGGTGATACGAAACAAACTAAGGGCTCTGGCACAAGATCGTGTGCGCCGCCGGAGTCCCGTCCGTGATCCGTGCAAAGATAAGACATGTTCTATGTTTCCACGGATCGGAGAGTCGGGTCAGTTTTCACGGAACCGATTCACTGACTGAAGTGAATGGGTCCATGAAAACTATCGGGTGGATAAGCAATGCAAAGGGTGGAATCCACGGCAAATCCGCAACACAATCCGCATGTGCATCCGTGTACTGTCCGTGGTTTTCACGCACCCGTTGACTTCAATAAGCGACTAAAAAAAACGCACCAATATAGGACATACAGTGAGTTTCACGCAACCACACACTCGCTGCATGAAAACTGACGCATGTATGAAAGCACCACTGAGATCACCGGGCCCGTGTGCTGTGCGTTCGTGTGAATGGGCCCTAATGTAGAAAATGTGTCTCGCTTTAGAGCCCATTCAAACGTGCGCCATTCTCGTCCGTTTGCCGTGCATTGAAACAGGCGTCCGTTTTCACGCAGCGAGGGTCCGTTGTGTAAAACTCACTGTATGTCCTATATTGGTGCGTTTTTTTTTGCTTTGCTCATTAAAGTCAATGGATGAGTGAAAACCACGGACCGCACACGGATGCGCATCCGTGCGCTGTCTGTTTTACACGTCAATTACATTCAAAAAACAAACAGAAGTGCTTGCAAGTGCGTGAAAAACACAGGCCACACGCAAAGCACACTGATGCAAAACGCATCGCACACAGACAGATCTATGCACGTTTTTTTACGCATGTAAATCTGTCATGCTCGTGTGAACATAGCCTTAGGGTATGTCCAGACGGAGTGTTTTCAGCCGTTTTTCGGGCCGTAAGCGGCTGAAAAATCGAACGCCTACAAACATCTGCCCATTGATTTCAATGGGAAAAACGGTGTTCTGTTCCGACAGGCCGTTTTTCAAAACGGCCGCGAAAAAGTACGTGTCACTACTTCAGCCGGTTTTGGAGCCTTTTTTCATAGACTCCAAATACAGCCGTGTAAAACGTGAATTTTATTAAAAAAAAGTCTGAAAATCAGGAGCGGTTTTCCCTTTAAAACGGCTCCGTATTTTCAGACTTTTTTGGTTAAGAGTGTGAACATACCCTTAGGCCTCATGCACACGACCGTAGCCATGTGCACGGCTGTGATTTTCGGGTCGGCCGGGGGTGGGCTGTGCACATGGCCGCGTCCATTATTTGCTATGAGCTTGGGCCGTAATAAGACATGCCAGTTCTCTCTGCGGTCCAGGCTCTTGGGCCATGCACGGACCATGGAAACCGCAGTCGTGTGCATGGCTCCACAGGAATGAATGGGGCCGCAATACTCCCGTGGATTTTTGGGGGAATTGCGGCCGCAAAAGCACGCTCGTGTGCATGGGGCCTTACTGTTCAGTCACGCTTGGGGATATGTTGTACACTTATTTCAGGATTTGCAATATGTTAGAGAATCTTGCATTTGTACAATACTTCATCTATAAACAAAGCTTATTCATAGTATAATGAAAACTTGTGCGACTTTCTGATATACTTTGTATTTAATTTCATCATCATTTTTTTTTTAAAGATCTCTGCTTGCTGTTATTAAGTGAGAACCTAGAGCAGAGGCTGAAACCTCCTGATGATATCACTGGACATCTGGGCACAGCTCCTTACAATGTACCAGATCTCTCTTGGAAGGGACATGTGTCAGTAACAGGTTTTTAGCCTCTGCATGTAGACCATGAATATACCCTTTCACTGACAGCAAGCAGAAATCTTGAAAATAGTAAAGAATTTAAACACGAAGTATATTTAAAAAGTAGTCTAAATTGAGTCATTTTATAATTAAAAGGCTTTTCTGGTCTAGCAGAATTTTTAATGTGCGGTCTGTTTATCATGCTCCATAATATTCTGCTCTAACGCCGACCAGGGAAGGAAGATTTTTGATTTAAAATTGATAAAGAATCGGTGTTTGCATTGTTTGAGTAACAAATTGTCGGATAAATGAAACTATTATTAGTAACAATACACCGGATTATGAAAGTGTATGGATAGTTGGGTCAATGATCCGAACGCTCAATGGACTTCACATTAAAGACGTTGGTAGCACGTAGATCATATAAGTCATCAATGTTTCCCCCCTGGTACCCCCACCGATGCCCCTTCGTGTTTCTTTTTCCAGAACAGCGCCATTTCCGATATCCCCATACCTGAACGGGACTTCCCACCACGGCCCCTGGTTGCGGCGTTGTGAGTGGCGCTGCATTTGAACGAAGCTGACAGCGCATCTGAGCATTACCGAGTACCGTGTCCCCTTCGTCCTAGGCATTTTGGGGGTCACAATTGTCTAATCCCACCTATCTTACATATGCTTATTTTGGGAAAACTCATTTAAAGGGGTTGTCTAATGAAAACAACCCCAGTCCGTATGCCCTATTAGGAGAAGCGTTGTGGCGGACTCGAGCTGTCCACGTATTCCATAAAGAGCCATTCATCCGACTGGACGCTATGTAATACTCTGCTGCAGGTGAAATACCTGGCTGGCCGGGGCTGTCGGCAGTCAGACCCCAGGTGATCAGCTGATCGCCGTGCTGGCTCTCATGTGACAGGATGTTTATGATGGGACAGACCCTTAAATGTAGGAATGGATACAATTAATCGACATAGATGGAAACGACCCGTGTAGCGTGCAGGTAACCAGTTTCTATGAGTATTGCAACCCAATACAAAAACAATTTTAGCTTGACCAATCGGAATGAAAATTGATATAAAAGAAAAAAGCATAAGAATTTGTGATTTACACCTTTAAAGCCTTCAATGCATTGTCATTTAGGTCGTTACACAAATTGCGCGTCGGTTTGTCAGTCGTGTTATGGCGAGCCGTGTTAAAAACAATGAGCATCAATTAGAACTGGAATTCTACGCAATAATCAAGCGGAATAAATGGATGTTCCGGCTGCCGTTGCTTGGAATTTAGCTTCTTACACCCATCATAGCACTTACTTCTGCAGCGGGATCCAGCGCCAGTCCTTCATCCTTTACCAGATTCTGCTTCCCGTAGTCCACACCGTCATTAATCTCGCTCTCACTTTTTTTTTTCCCCCACCCCAGGTCTGGTCTCTGGAGCTGCCGGACTGGCACTGTAAGATCGACGAAGGGTCGGCAGGGTTGGTGTCGTCCTGCTGGAGTCCAGATGGCCGTCACATTCTCAACACAACAGAGTTTCATGTAAGCGTGGGCTGATGCCTCCTCCGCTTGGTATCAAATGTTCATGTCTGCTCCCTCACTCCCGTTCTGAAAATAAATCCCAGTGGGCTCAAAGATATCGGGTTCCCGAGACGGAAGTGCAGCACTATGCCATTCCTTATTTAATACTCCTTCTCGTAGGACGTCACTCAGGACACTTGGATTTCTCCAGTTGTACAAGGAAGCTACATTTAAATATTTTTTTTATTATCATTTTTTTCAATTCTGAACGGCATTGATGGCTCAGTAAAGCTCGATGGTTGCTTTTCCCAAACATTGCTTCACCTGACCTAGAATTGGTGGAATTGCAAAAAAAACCTGAAAGAGCCGTAGCCCATTTAATCCCAGCATCACGGGGGTCCTAGCTATCGGCACATCCGAACAGTTTGCCATCGATGCTGGTGTGAGAGAAACCCTTTTAAAGTGTCGCTGTCATTTTAAAATTACACTAATATGACATATCCAAAGTTTTGTTCGGCTGCTGAGGCCCCCGAGATTACTGGAACAAAGGGGCAGAAGAGCTGGGCTGAGCACTATGCCCCTTCAGCTCTGATTGCAGGAGAGGTGGATTAACGTGTACGGGCTCCAAGAGGGGCGATAAATAAGAAATGCAGGTGGTTGTCTCGAGATTAAATGTTACCCCCTAACCTCAGGGGGACCCCCACCGATCACAGAACGGGGGCCCAGTTCTCTCAAATGAATGGCGCTCCATTAATTCTCTATGGAACTACCGGAGATAGCTGATCTCTGTATTCCGGGAGGCCCATAGACATTGAATGGAGCGGCAGTGCGCATGCGTGCCCTGCTGCTCCATTCATTCGGAGTAACGAGACCCCCGTCGTTCGTGATCAGTGTGGGTCCCAGCGATCAGACCCCCACTGATCAGCCTATTATCACCTATCCTGTTTTTAGGGGATCACATTTAATCTTGGGAGAACCCCTTTGTTGGTACAGTGCTCAGCCGAGCTGGGGTTTCCACACTCGGACTCCCACCAATAAAAACTTCTGACATGTCACAAACTTTTTATAACTTCCAATGAATTAAAGGGATTGCCCAGGAGTGAAATATAAAGGTAATCCTTCTCCATACTTTGTAAGACACGCTCTCCTTGTTATTGTGGTCCCGCAGCAGAGAACATGGTGACCGCTCTCTATGGACTGGTTTGTTTAAGTGCTGACATGTCCATATAGTAAACCCATTCATAAAGTACCTGCATTACAAATAAAATGTATGGGCAGCATATTACAGGCTACTGTTACAGCTGTACTATAAGCCCAAACGGCACAAAAAACGTTATGCCCTTGGCTAATCGAGCCAAATCAAGGAATCAAGAATACACCTAGCCCCCCCCCCCCCTGACTAGTAGTGATTGATGGGGTGTGTGTGTGTGTATGAATGTATGTATATGTAGATACACAACAGTGGGGTAGGTGCTCCCCTCAGGACTGCAGTGGAGTTATAGCTATTAGTCTGCTGTATTATTCTGCATTTTTATCTTTTGCTTTTAATTGTAGTAAACCTAGCAGTTTTCACGAGGCTTTTTTTTTTTGTCTCCAATGATTTTAGTGATATTGTGATGTCCTATTAGAGGAGAATAAAAACAGGGGGGGGGGGGGAGATAATGATCAAACCGCGTGGCCCGCTGCTGTATCACTACCAGCGTATGCGAATACCTTTTATAGCTAGTGTTTTTTGTTTTTTTTTCTGAGGAAGCCAAGTGAGCGTTTGCATGTAGCACGTTTTTCAGTTTTGGTTTCTACTTGCGGTATCTTAAAGGGGCTCTGTCACCAGATTCTCAAACCCCTATCTCCTATTGCATGTGATCGGCGCTGCAATGTAGAGAACAGTAACGTTTGTTTTTTTTTAAAAACTTTCATTTTTGGCCAAGTTATGAGCAATTTTATATTTATGCAAATGAGTTTTGAAAAGGACAACTGGGCGATTTATTATTTTTTTTTTTTTTTTATTTTATTTTATTTTATTTTTTTTTTGTTATGTCCAACTGGGAGTGTATTGTGTTTTTAACTGGGCGTGTTTGTGTATGACGCTGACCAATCAGTGACCAGTCAGCGTCATACACTCCTCAACATCTGCACACTCCTCTCCTGAAATATTCTGTGCTGCTGTGAACTCTGCTCTTACCATTACGTAGCTCTCAGTCTGTTACCTCTCCTCCACTCCTGTCCTCAATAACACCTTCACGTGATTGGCAAGTCACCACCCCGCACAAGATCCACACGCTCTTCTCCTGAAATACTCTGTGCTGCCTTAGGGTATGTGCACACGTAGTGACCAAAAAAGTCTGAAAATACGGAGCTGTTTTCAAGGGAAAACAGCCCCTGATTTTCAGACGTTTTTTGAGCAACTCTCATTTTTTGCTGCGTTTTTTACGTCCGTTTTTGGAGCTGTTTTCATTGGAGTCTATGAGAAAACGGCTCCAAAAACGTCCCAAGAAGTGTCCTGCACTTCTTTTGACGAGGCTGTAATTTTACGCGTCTTTTGACAGCTGTCAAACGACGACGCGTAAATGACAGGTCGTCTGCACAGTACGTCGGCAAACCCATTCAAATGAATGGGCAGATGTTTGCCGACGTATTGGAGCCCTATTTTCAGACGTAAAACGAGGCATAATACGCCTCGTTTACGTCTGAAAATAGGTCGTGTGAACCCAGCCTTAAACTCTGTGGACAGGTCAGGATCCTGTTTTTTTTAAATGCTGCTGGGGAACCCGCTCGATCCACTATATAAGGCTGCGCCTCCATCCTCTTCTGCCCCAGTCACTTATTCCCAAGCACTGTAAACTTTCAGATTGGTTGCGCTGTGAATATTCGGAGAACGTGATTGGTTTATGTGCAGGGTAATGAACATACAGACAAGCAGTAGAAGACTGAATTCAATGAAATGCTCAGCCCTTAGTCCGTCTTCTACTGAAATGTATATACATGTCACAATGTATTCAGGTGGGCAAAGCTGGTCGTACGTATCACGACAAAGTCTGCTGAATCCACCGATGATCTAGTGTATCTGGAGGGGATGGGGGGTGGGGAGGAAATTATGATCGGGTATGTTGGGTTTCAAGGAGATAAGCCGCAGCAAGAGCCGCCTGGCAGCAGTCTATTCCCTTCTCACCGTTAAGATAAACATGCACGCTCAACCGAGCTAAGTGTGTGTGTTTATGGGGGTGTCGGGGGAGATGGCTATCAGCCAAGATTTTACTTACCCAGCAGTTACATGTGTGTGCTGTCATCTAGGACCAGAAAGAAATTTGTTCAACTGCAAAGGATTTCCTACGCTGATAAATTGTAACAAACCCTCAGCAGTGTGAGAGACTAGGCCAGGACTGCTTTCAGCTTTTTGGATGTAAACCAGAATGTTGTTTTTCCACTAACGGCAAGCAGAGATCTTGAAAATGGTTATGGATTGAAACAAAGGGCCTCATTTATGAAAACTGTCTGACATTGAAGAGGTTTTCCGAGTTCAGCAATAATCTGGCAATGTGGCGGAAACCATAAAACATTAAAAGAGCAATTACTCACCTGACAAATCCCCCGGTGTTCCAGCGCACCCGCTCCGGAGCGCCCCATCACTCTGTTTAGGCTGGGTTCACACGAGCACATTAACGTCCGTAATGGACGGACGTATTTCGGGCGGAAGTCCCGGACAGAACACACTGCAGGGAGCCGGGCTCCTAGCATCATAGTTATGTACGATGCTAGGAGTCCCTGCCTCTCCGTGGAACTACTGTCCCGTACTGTAATCATGATTACAGTACGGGACAGTTGTCCTGCAGCGAGGCAGGGACTCCTAGCATCGTACATAACTATGATGCTAGGAGCCCGGCTCCCTGCAGTGTGTTCTGTCCGGGACTTCCGCCCGAAATACGTCCGTCCATTACGGACGTTAATGTGCTCGTGTGAACCCAGCCTTAGTCCTGCAGCGATGACCTGCTGTATACCCACGTGATCACTGCAGGGTGCTCTATACGATTGAGGCCAGTGATTGGCTGCAGTGATCACGTGGGTATATGGAAAGTCATTGCTGCAGCACTGTCAACAAAGAGTGACCTGAGGCTGCTGCACTGGAACGCCGGTGGATTTGTCAAGTAACGGCTCTTTTATTGTTTTATTGCTTTCCCTCTCCTTGGTCAGGTTTTTGCCAGACTCTGGGGAAAACCCTTTAAAACTGGCCATGTTACCCATAGCAACCAATCATAGTGCGGCTTTCATTTTACCAGTCAAGTTATGGAAATGAAAGCTGAGCTCTGATTGGCTATTTTTCTAATAGCAACCAATCAGAGCTCAGAGTTGTTGCCCACAGCAGCCAATCATAGCCCAGCTTTCATTTTACCAGTCAAGTTAAGGAAATGAAAGTTGTGCTCTGATTGGCCATTTTGCTCATAGCAACCAATCAGAGCTCAGCTTTCATTTCTTTAACTTGTCTAGAAAAATGAAAGCTATGGTTGCCATGGACAACAGAGTCAGTTTTCATGTTAGATAATCACAAATCTCCCCCATTGTGTATACAGAGTTGCAGAACTTCTACATTGATACGTTTTGGGCAGAAATCCTACTTAAATGCTAATATGCCGCATATCTCAGGACATCGTGATTCTCACTTTCTCGAGGACGTCCATTCAGGGCCTGTCAGACATTAACACTTGGTTTATTTCTTTTACGATGGGTCTGGGAAGTCTTACATATTAACAACTGGCTAGTCTGCTCCTCGGAGCAATTTTCCATCCTATAAAACGATTAATTGCTCTAAATCCACCGACCGCATGAATTCTGCCACTTGTTGGAAGTGATGGGAAAGAACATCTTGAGGACATTTCAGCCGAATCAATTAGGTGCATGTGTACACTGCGCAGCGTAACTGGGCCCGGTGCTGACACGCAGCCCGCTGGTCACATAAGGTTAAGCTGGCGTCAGGGCAGCAGGCAGTAAATTATCCCTTCACGTGTCTACATATCATATAGAAAATATGAGCCCCCTCTAACATTGAGGGACTGCAGTAGCTCCATGGAATCCCACACATCATCGCTGCTTTTGTTTGGCGCGGATCTGTTTCCCATCATTTGATGGTTCTCTGGTGGCTTCTCGAGGGCTTTACACCAAGCAGCGATGAGAGACGTCCCCCGTGTCATGCCACAACTTGTACAGTGGGATTTGTACTAATTATGAAATTTGAGAGGACTTTTCTTACTTGGTCTATCAAAAATTTACTTTTGGGCCAACTATTACCAAGTTTTTTTATTATCCTTCTATCTATGGAGGTCCTAGAAAATGTCACTAAATAAATCACTTAGACCGTAATTTCACGGTATGACAAATGGCCTTTAATCCAAAGGTTTGAAAATTCTGTTAATCTGGCATACGACAATCCCATGGTGGATTAACAGGAGTTGGGCAATACTCCTGACATATTCCACAGATTAAAGGCCCTATAACATGGGCCAATGATCGGGCAAACCATTGCCCATTGTAAACAGGGCAATGATCAGCCGATGAACGAGCAAATTGGCTGATCTGCGACACATCTTCCTGTGTAAACGTGATGAAAATGTATGGGGATGGAGTAAAGATCGCTCGTCCCTAATCCCCATACACAAGCAATCATTGCTCCGTGTGAAAGGAGCGAACCAGCGCCGATTAACGAGCTGTCTCGTTGATCGGCGCTCGGTTACACGGCCCACGTTAGCCTGTGTAATGGGACCATTAGACTGGAAAATAGTCCCTAATAGTCCAGCACACATTTGTATTTGATCTTGGACAAGATCTACTGATTGGTTTTACGTATCTTTTTAGGACTACTGTACTGTAGATGTATGCGTTTACATTATAGAGTCAAAATAACCATCATAAAAATGGGATTTTCCAACAATTTATTTGATCACCTATCCAAAGGATAGGTGACAAATGTATGATCGCTGGAGATCCACGTTCACTAGAAAGGATAGCCCAAGTCCCCCATTCCTCCCCAGAATCGGATCGGTAGTCGAGTTTGCTCGTTGAACCTCCATAGGACTGACCGCAACGGTACAAAAAAAAAAAAGCATATACTTTTCTGCATCTCCCTCCAATAAAAATTGATATATGATAAAATAATTAGGTTTATATAGATTAAGCGTTCATTTCTATGTATCCCATGATGCGTACGTAAACTGCAAAATTGAAAATTCATACAACTTCGTCGCTGAAAAAAGAAACGGCGACCGTCAGAATGCCAAGAGTTAAACTGAACAAAAAAAAACTGTTCTCGTTCCGAAGTCCGAAATTGTCTGCGTCCTTCAGGGGTTACGTTCTTCTCAACCTGTTACTTTCTTCTGTGTTATTTGTGGGCATTATCCCTGGTCAGGAATTTCCCAGTTGCCGGAGTGAAGTCCGAGCGTCAGACACATCCGTGCTCGGTTACCTGTCCAGCCGGCAGCAGATCCCTGGCAGCACGTGCTCGTGTGGGTGGCGGGTATTTCTGACCAGCCATCAGAACTCAGCACGACCCCCAGAAGATTTCATTAAGGTTTTGCCAACATGGCATCTGTGTCGGGATAGATTTACCCTCCAGCTGTAAACAGGTTGCAAAATGAACTCCTTTCAGACAGCTGGTGAGTCTGCGTCGGCCCCTGTGGCCGGTTTACCCTCCAGTACAGTAAATCCAGCGTCCACTGGGAGCCATTGTCCCTCATTAATGGGACAGCCTCATTCAGAAGAGTTAATGTCCCCAGTAAGACGTCTCGGGGTAAGGGATAATTCTGAAGGGAACGTAAACCTGAGATAATGCCAGCGCCGCCGTGGCTTCAGTCTGCACTTGACTCTGACTCCTTAAGATGGCCCTTTGGGGTTGACACTAGAGGGAATTAGTGTCTTAAACCTCTGGAACCCGATACTGGATGTGTCTTTGAGTGCACGCTAGTTATCTCCTTCTCACTCGTCTGCAGCCCATTATGGGGTCACAACATGCAGTTAATTTGTATGGCAATAAGAGGGTGAGACGGTAATAAACAAGCGCAGAAAAGTGATGGTATGGAGGATTAACCACTTACTAAGGTTCCACGCTCAAGACCTTAATTTTATCCGTTATTACAGATCCGAAATTTTGGATAACCTGGAGACGCATTCATTACTATAGGCCACAGACACCTTTCCGTTTATTTACGGATGTGTGTCCGGGCCGTAGAAATGATCCGCAAAATATAGAACACGTCCTATTCCTGTCCACAATTGCGGCACAGAAGAAGCCTATGGGCGGGTGCAAAATTGCGAACGGCTACGGATGTGCCTCTATAGCCGTCCGTGATTGCGGAAGCGTTGCTATGCGACGGCAGGGGATTCCCTAAGAAGATGGCGCCTGAGCGATCATGTGACCTTTTCCAGGGGTTGGTGACATAAATTGTAGCCGCTTTTATTTTTTTGGGGGATCTGCAAATACGGATGCACTACAAATCAAAGTTTTAGACCGCGTGCCTGATGTTCGTATGACTACGGATCCGTATTTGCGGACCGTAATAAAAAATACTACAGTCGTGTGCATGGGGCTTTATGTTCTTCATAGGTCGTTCATTGTCTCCCAGGCTGGGAAAGGATATTCAATGGGATGACCCGTGGGAAGTCCAAAAGAAGACCTTGATCAATGGTGGTCAGGACTCTACCTTAAACCAGTGGTGTAGCTGCTATAGTGTCGGGGCACATGACTGCGGTTGGGTCTGACACTCCACTGCACCGCTTTTCCTCCTTGCCAGTCAAAGCAGCTACTTGTGACTGCCCCTAGAGGGAGCTGTCTATTCAGATTTATACAACGCCTATTAAAGAGGTATTCCCAAAATCCAAAATGATCAGGATAAGTAAAGATTTTCTGTGGGCCCCACCGAATGTAAGAATGGGGGTCACAACCCCCCAGAAGCCTTCTCGCTGTATCCCCTGCAGCAAGGCGGAGCTTGAATGTAGCGACGGTTAAGCGTTTCCCACCGCTGCATTCAATGTCTGAGTGACGGAAACAGCCCAGCTCCTTACTCAGCTGTTTCTATCATTCCCATAGACTTCAAATGGAGCGACAGCACGCATGCTCCACCACCGCTACATTCAATGGTCTCCTCATTGCGGTCGAGTAGTGAAGATCTGGGGGATCGGTACCCCTGTTCTCACCATGCAATGCAAAGGGTGGGATCCGTGAAAATATGGACTCCGTCTAAGGTTCCATATGCAGTGAGCTCCCCCTAGTGGTGGCTGCAGGCAGCCTGAAATATGTAATTTATCAAGTCAGAAAAAACCCTCCGCTATTACTGTATAGTCTGATATTAATTGGCAAAGAATGGAGTAAATAACGATAATAACAGCGTATTGTTGATGGGGAGAGGAGACCATTCAGACTTTTGCTATGAGGTTTCTGTACGATCCTACTGTGAAGCTATATTTTTACGGTTTTTATTTTTTTTATTAAGACTTATATTCAGTTGCAGCCGCGATGAAAGTCATTAATTCTCCCTGATCTTTTTTCACTTACTGTTGTGCAATAGAAATGTTTTGCAATCACCTCAGATAACCCAGGACAACATTTTTAGATGAGCCGTCCCCGGTGATGACAATGTCTCATTAATTGCCAGGGCTATAAAGGAGCACCTGTCCGCTGGTGCAAGATACTCGCCAGGACAGGGTGTCTTAGCTGATCTTCTGGGTTCAGCATTCGACCCATGCCGCCTTAGTAACCTGACAGATTTATAACCCAAATCAAATTGTTCACATGCACAGCTACTTGTATATTGATTTATAGAGTTAAATCTTGGCATCTCACACAATGTCCAGTGCCAGGACGGCTGTAAAGGTTTATGGCTTCTCATGTTTGCTTGTCGTTGCTTGTTTGTTGCTGTATTTCACGTTATTGACCGATTCTCTCGTGGAAATTTGTAAAATCTTCATTAGAGGGTTTTGTCCGGGATTTAAAAATCCTACCAATCCATGGTGGCTTTCTCCGTGCACGGCCTTTTATAATGTGTCAGAGATTTGTCTTCTAAGGAACCCTGCAGCTGTATTAGCAGGACCTGATCAGGACCGGTTTTGAGCCTCTGAATGTATTCACTGACTGCTAGCAGTTATATTAAAGATTGTTAGGAGTTCAAACACAAAGTAATTTAGTAAGTTACAGAATATCGGGAAAAAAAATAATTAAGTTCTGACTGCTAATAATGATCGTTAATAATCCATGGTGCTATGGCGATCAATTCGGAACTTCTTGCTCAATTTGAGTTCCGCTGGGGCGTGAATCAGCTTAAAGATTTGTCAGCAATTAGGATGCAGCAAGCGTGTTCATTTTGCGAGGTATGAAATTGTCTTTTGCCAAATTTACGAGGGCAATAGGTAATTTTCTTTTTTCCCCATTGTATTCCATGGACCGACTAATCATCTCCGCTCAGGACCCTCCTCTAAAGCGTGAAGAGCGGCAAACCAGTTTCTAGTTCTTCCGGGCCGGTGTAGCTTGTGTATTACATGGTCATCCGCTCATTTGAATGGCCGCCATGTAATACTATAGCTCCCCCAGCTATGCTGACTGATTTATGGGGGTTTCTTAAAGGGAATGTGTTATGTATATGATTTTTAGTTTTGTGAAATAGATTTAAGTCTATAGATAATACATAATGGTATTGTTTTTTTTTTGTTTTTTTTTTAATGTTGTAGCTACTTATTAGTTATGAAACATTTTCTGGGGGCGGCCATATTAGAGACAAGTGATGGAGTACAGCCCCTCCCTCAGAGAGTGGCAGGGGAGCTGTATACAGAGCCTTCTCTTTGTTTTATAGTGTTGCTATGACATCCTATCCAGGCTTCAAGTAATACGATAAAGCTGCCATTAACTAAAGGGGGTCTTGCACAGGATGATTATCGGGCAGAGTAACGACCGCTCGTCCCCATCCATAGCTCCGTGTGACAGGAGCAAGCGAGCACCTATCATCGATGTCTTGTTGATCGTTGCTCGCTGCACCGGCCGCTTACCGTCCGGTGTAAAAGGGCCTTTACCCACCCATTAATGATATTGAGATGACTCTGCTCATGCTGTACCTCTATATACGGCAAAGCTGCCAAGTGAACTGCAGAGAAATATCATCTAATTGTGACTGCTCTAGTGGCCAGTGTGAAAACTGAAATATTTCAAGATTTATACGGATCGATAAATAAAATAAACACAAATGAAATATATGTATAATAAAAACCTGATTTAGATAAGGTAATTTTCTGATTATATATTCCCTTTAAGCCGGCTGCTATTTCTTTTGATTATTTTCCATGTATGCCCCCATTAACAATCGGCGTAATCTAGCTTTTCCAGAAAAAAGTGTGATCGAAGGTAAAAAAAAATTAAAGTTAACCCTTTCACCGTCTCCTCGTATCGGCACAAATAACGTAGTTCATGCAGTAAATTGAAGAATCGTCCCGGGTGGCGCGGCAGGTGTTTGGAATGCGATGTCCGCTGCAAGCCCGATGACTGCTAATGTATGAATGACAGCCGCCGATTTAAGCATGAAATTAAGTTGGATGTTTTCCATCCCCCAAAGAAGTCGGTAATTAACCCACAGTGCAAAACATCAGTTGTACCCACGGGCACCGGGCAAGGAATAAAAATTCATTGTAATTGCCAACAGCTTGCATTGAGTGAGATGCTTTGTGTTGAGGAATGTGCAGGGATATAATCCGTGGAAATCCCGCGCTGACAGACGCAGCTATGTAAAGGGGCCGTATGACCCAGTCAAGTCTGGGACACAATCTGACCGTCACTTGAGAAGGCTGGTTCTGGAGAAGTGCTTCTTGTACGGTGAAAATCACCCGTCGCTCACACCTGCCGCCGACTGTCAAAGCCGCGTCGACTCGGTCGCGTTGTATCAATGGCAGGGACTGTTCATCACATTACCGTCTCAATACTTTTATATTTCTCAGCTGTTTGACGTTCTTATTTTAGAAACACTTCGGCTTTCTTTACAGTTTTTCTCTACAAAACAGCAGCTGAAAGTCTCCTTGAGAGACAATGGTTATAATATCGGGGTACCTGGAATTTCATGGGACCGGGTGGAATTTTTTTTAAATTTATATAAGATAACCTTTCTGAGTGGGGGTTAATCTTTCCTTTTTTGCGTATCTCATGAGCAGAGGTCACCATATTTATATTTTTATTTATTTTAAGATATTTTAAATTGTAATTTTTTTTGTATTTTTTTTGTATTTTTTTGTATTTTTTTTTTTTTTTTTTTTTTATAAATTGAAACCACTATTTTTTTTTTTTTTTTACATTGTTTGGAAATTGTTTTGTAAAAATAAATATTTAATAAGTAGAAAAATAACCTTAGATGGTGATTTTTTTTATTTTTTATTTTAAGTATTTTTTTTTAGACTTTTTTTTAAATTTTGTTTGTTAAAAAAAACAACAAACTTTTTAAAAAATATATAAATGTTGAATTATTATGATTATAACCAATCAGAATGGGCAACCATTGCACAAAATAAAATTAATTTGCAAACGCTTTGCGGCATTTGTATTCACTGCACCCGCTGGCTTGAATGGGGAAGAATAAATGTCTGAGATTTTGTGTTTTTTAATATATAGACTGATGTAATTTATCTTAGGCCCTGAGTTTTTTGCAGGCAGAAAATTCTTGCTCAAAATTCCATCTTGAATTTTTTGATCTGCCTGCACGCAGTTGCGGCCATTGAGCGCCGTGGGCAAAAAACGCAGCGAAAAACTTTCTCTGCCTCCCATTGATGTCAATGGGAGGTCAGAGACGTGAACGCCCAAAGATAGGGCATGTTGCTTCTTTTTCCTGCAAGACTGTTTTCCCGCTCGCGGGGAAAAACAACGCCTCCGCCTCCTATGAAATCAATGGGAGGCATTGTCGGACGTTTTTTTTTTACACGTT